>NC_135086.1:9380624-9680624 GCF_051107435.1 Chaetodon auriga
GCCCATTTAATTCAAACCACAATCCACGATCTTATGTGTATTATTTTAGAATTAAGGGGCATTATTAAGGAGATAAGTATATTGTTTCTTTCTATTTGAGAAATTATTTGCAATTAAGGTAATGGCGAGTATTTGGAAAAAAATAAAGCTGGAAAGACAGTCTCACAGTTTCTCACACCCACACACACACACACACACACGCACTGGTGTCCCCCTTAATACTGTGGGGCCAGTGACAGGCTGAAAGGCGAGAGTGATGGATGGGCAGGGCTTAATCACCTTTAATCAGCTCTGTCCTTGAATAATGATGAACAGCCCTTTTTACATACAGAGAATGCAGAGAGAAAGCAGGAAAAAGAGAGAGGAGCTTTGAGTTGCATACTCTTTGTTGAATTCATAAGTAGCGGCAGATGCCGTCCCTCCTCCTCTGCATTCATTCCATACGTCTACTTCCATCAATGCAGCAGATTCACCGTTTTCAATGCACTGGCGACTGTTTCTCTCTGCTTGGTTCGCACGGCCTCATCCATGTATCTCTACCGTATAACAAACTAAAGCAGACGAAAACAGGCGATGTGCTCAGTTAGCGCAGCAGATGCTAGAAGGAGGTGATGTTTTGTTATGCGACTGCCACTTTACTATAGAAAGTCCATGCAAAGCCGAGACAGAAATGTAGTCCATCTCTCGGTGGCAGGCGCTGCGAATCCTAAAACACGCTCTCAGCTCTCCAGGTGTGAAAAGCATGCAGACCCTCAAAAGAGAAGTCCTGTTCAACACAACTGATGGAAATTCCAATCAACACATTTCATGCTTGAATGCCACTGAGTACATCTTTTCTCTGCCACCAGGGTCTATGTAAATTTTTCATCTTTAGCATCTACTGAATATAAGGCAGACGGTTTATGAATTGCGCTGCACACATCATAGTAAAGAAATTCCGCTTTCATCAGACGCTGATGAACGTCATATTTACTGTATCCATAAAGCGTTTCTATCGTTTTCACAATCGTTTCCAAACGACCTGAATGTAGCATTAGCCCCAGCCCAGGCCTCATCCTCTCGACCCCTCCCACTCTCCCATCAACCACCCCAGGCTTGGTGTGGTTGACAGGCAGCTGAAGGGCAGTGCTGTCAGGGAGGCCAAAGGCTGAAGCGTGGGGGGCCTGGTGGGGTGGCTGAGCCCCAGGACAATGCCATTACAGTGGGGATGAGGACTGCATGAATGACCTGAGGAAATCATGGGGCCAGCAGGAATGTTCTCCCGCTGGGCGCACACATGGTATTTCACTCTGCAGCAGGGTGATAACCCCCACTCTCCCCAATAACAGCCACCCAGAACAGTCCATCATTAAAAAGAAACCTGGTGAAAGCTCCTCATTGCAGGCACATGCAGAACATGGCGCAGTTACATGTATGCAAACACATGAAAGCTGTGCAGAGTTCACAATACAGACTCTGCAGAGCTCATTAAGCATGTATATGCACACTTGACCTATCTCTCATTTTAGATGACTGACTTGTTTTGTGTACATTGTATAAAAAATTTCTCTTTGTCATGATGATGCTCTCTGGTCTACCTTGAAAACTACAAAAAAAAAAAAAAAAACCCCCCCAAAAAAACAGCAACAGTTGAACACTTAACCTCACTTGCAGCTAAAACCCTTAGATGCACCACTACGAACCAACTTCTGTATCTCACCCCCATATCTCATTTTCTCTCAAACACAGAGGAGCCAGCCTTCCATTGCATTGGACATCAGTATGTGTCAGTGGCCTCCCGCTGAAGGGGACCTTGAGCTCCATGCAGCTTTGTGTGTCCCCATGTCTTAAGCCTCAAAAGAGCCAAAAGGAGCATGTTACAACCCCATATAGACCAGTCTATAGTGTGTGTTACATACTCTCCATTGACAGCAGCCACAGGTTACAAGAGGCTGTCAAAGGTCTCGCGGTCTGAACTCCCTGAACCTCAACACAGGGAGGGAGGGACAGTCCAACAGACAACTCAACTATAACAGTACATCGAATAGCATGATAACAATAAATTTCATTCAAAGAATTCGACTGTGCACATACTTTACATATGACGATAAACGCTTTGACTGTTACAAAGGCTGTTGTAATATTGAGCCTTAATCTGCTCTTTAGAGTAATTTTTCAACCTGCAGTGGAGTCTGATAGACTTCTATTGACAGCCTGTAGTCAAACTTGTGACAAAGCTGAATATGACATAGCCACTATCAGCCACTGGAACGTTAGGTATGTAAATTAATAATAAATATAACAGGTTTAATCAAAAATGACCAACTAGTTCACTGGTCACAACATTTTCAAGGATTTAATACATTTGCTGGACTGCCAGAATGTTTTGAAGGCAGGTTTTATCTTTATTTTATACAGTCAATTTTCAAAAATGACAATTACACAATTACACAATTACAAAAAAACAAGAATATGATCTATTACCTATTTAAATTCATATCACCTTTGATAGCACAAGCATTTCATTTTGGTCTGTTCCAGTCCGAACAAGCAGGAATAAATAGGCTTAATTTTCACTTACGTTCCGAATCACTGAACAGACTACCTGTGATATGTCCCCCCCCCAAAAAAAAACTGCATATATGAACACATCTTCCAGTGTTGAACATATGTTAAGAATCTAGTGCAATTAACTGAAAGTGATGCGGTACGCTCCATCTAACTCAACAGGCTTCCTCATCTTTCCCATGCACTGGAAACGTATGTCGTGCCAGTAAAACCCTTCTTCTCTTTCCTTATTGTTTTTATAGGCCCATAAATAGTCCAGGCTAAATTAATGAGGCCACAGAGACGGTGATGGAGGACTTAGAGGATGAAGGAATGGAGAGATGAAGGGAGTGATAGATGGCATCATTATAACGCAGCACATCTCACTTAACAGAACTGTTGGCTTTGGAAGTTGCATGTTTTAGCATGTGCCAATTCTTGTCTGATCTTGCGTGAAAGTACAAACACGCACACACATACAAAGTAGTCAAAGTAGAGAAAGCTAACAAAGCTCTTTGAAGCACCAGATTCACACACACCTTTTAAACAGATACGCATGAACATACACACAGACATGCAGGCTGGACCAGCGATGCACCAAAAATGCTTTCCAAGCACACACACACACACACACACACACACACACACACACACACACACACACACACATACACCATCATAATTAGCTCAACTGCAGCTATGAGAAATGAAGATAGCCTATTCTTTCCCCACCTGGGGACAATTTGCTGAGTATCTCAGTTAAGCTGAAGACACTGGTAATTAACACTGAACCCCAGTCAGTTAGCTGGCTGAAAGCAGAACTCTGCGCTATTGCATTGTTTTAGGTGAAAGACTTCACAGAGCCCATTTGTCTGCATCCCAGAATGAGCCATTGTTCACTGCGGCATCCTCACACTCGGAAGAGAACTTAACATTCATACAGAGAGAAAGACTAATTACTGCAAAATTAGAATGCACTGCACTGAACAACTCTCCAGCTATTTGACAGACCCGAAGACATCATTTCTATCAGTTCCTGGACTTATGTAGACTGACTTCCACAAGCTTTAAATATTCCTTAAGATGTGGAATCAAGTGTCCACTTCTCAACAAATACACAAGTAATTAAAAGGGGTAAAAAAAAAAAAAAAAAATATGTAGAATATGCTGACACTGAAATGTATCTTTAAAATCAACAATAAAGTTAAAAACTAAAATGCACAGACAAAGAAACCTCAGATGCGTTGAAGTGTTGAGATGTCGGGGGAGATTGACACAAGAGATGAAAGATGTTTGCTTCATAATTAAAAGGTGTGCACACCCACGGTAAATGTATGGCACTGTAATTAACACCTTATTTTGCTGATAATGGGATGCAGTGCAATCTATCAGCGATCAAGCAGTCACATCTCCCTCTCCCAGTCTTTCTGTCTCTTAAGCCCTAAATTTCTGCATGTGCACTGAGAGTGTATGTGTCACTCAGCATGACATTAGCATGGTAAGTGCATGCAGATGGCAGCCACAGCCAGTAACCTTTCAGGAGCCATTTACATGTAAATCGATGGATTAATTGGCTAAAGCTCATTAGAGCTGGGGTCTCATCAATACTACACACACCTCAATTACCCCTGGCACTGAGCTGTCATCGCCAACCCCCACGCCCCTCCACACACACACATACACACACACACACACACACACACACACACACACACACACACACACACAGTGGTGTACATGAGGCCTCTTAATCAGGAGCTCTCGTTCCACTGAGTAACCTTTAATTCATTGTCAAAATTCTCATTAGATTTAACACAACTGACGAAACTGTGGTCTTTACTTGATCTTGAATGGTGATATTCATCAAATGTTAGCAGAATTTACCAGTGCGTCCCTGATATCTGCAGGTTTGGAGAGTTTCTGTAACAGCATTGAGGTGATAGGACACTAAATTCTGCATGCTTTTGCAGAATCTGATCAAAATGTCACACTCCAGGTAATTCGGATTAAATCTGACTGCTTTCCTGTCTTTTGTGTGTGATACATAAAAAATCTATATCATATCATATCATATCATATCAGAGGTGGATATCCAGGTTTTTGTGAACGGCCAGAATCAACCTCCGCTCCCATCAATAAAGCACCAACAGCAGTACAAAGCGAACCAGAAAGGCAGGGAATCAGGCAGGAGCCAGTGCAGAGGCCTTGCATTAATCAGTGAGATTTCTCTAACATTCCTTGAGGCTTTGCACTTTGGCATCGCCTGCAGGTGCTGAAATTGAACACTTAATAGCAAAAGACTAGCAGAGCGGAAGAAATGGAAAAATTGGTCGGTTGTATCGCAAGGCGTGGGCCGAGCTACCTTCACCTTGACAAATGCCTGGTGCCATCCGTTTGAACAGGGAAAGATGAAGGGAAATGAATCGGAGGAGGTGGGGAAATCTGTGGATGATGAGTACAGTAATCTTGTTGGACACTGCTGTCTGCCATTTTTCTCTGCTCATCTTCACCGAGCCTCTAACCTTCCATGCATACAGTATTTGTGCGCGTGTGTGTGTGTGAGCGAGCGAATGTGTGTAATCTGTAAGAAAGGTCAGTGCTCATCTCTGCAGTATCCCTCAACCTTTAAAGGTTGCATCCTTTGTCCTGGTATAAGTGACACTTTATTCCAGCCTCTTCGAGAGGACAGACTTAGACAAAGACAGAGCGAGAGAGGCCTCTAGGTTGAGAGCAGCAGCATTAAACATTTTTGGCAGCACAAACACTTGTTGACACACAGTGCTTGTGTTGTTAAAGGCGATGCCAAGGGGCTTAGACTGTGGGGCTAACTTAAAATACTGAGCTGCTTGGCTTGAGCGCCAGCAGCAACTCATTGATATCATGAGCCATTATCACAGCTAACGTTCTAACTTTGTTTCACACCCATTTCCTTTAACTCCACCACAGAGACTCAGCAGTCTCTGAGGAAAACAAATCATATTTACTTTAGCATTCAGCTGATGGGATGGAAATCTGAGGGGGAACTCAGGGGTCCAATATTGTTTTAAAAAAGTCAGATCAGGAGCAGCAGATTACAATGCAGGCACAATAACATGCATTGTTAATTAAATGTAATGAACTAAGGCAGGTGTGAATGTTACTGATGGTAAAGCATGATAAAAAACACTCGAAAACAACTCGTGTGTGTATGTGAGAGAAAGACATCAGCAACGCAGCCATATGCAAAGTTCATGTTTTGCACATCAGCATTCATTTAGATATATGATTATTGATTCATAAAGTTTGAAGGATCTGGACATGTGTTTGATATTCCTTCAATATAGATTTTCATTCCTTGCACGAGATATGGCCAAAATATCTGTCATGTACATGCACGTTTAGCTCAGTGCTATTATTTGCTATGCATGCAGCATATATTTGCTACTTATCTAATCGTCTAAATCTCATGTAATTTGTATTTTTCTTCATATTTCACATGCAGAACCAGCATTCTTTGAGTTGCAGAAACTGTGTCCGAGCGACATGAACGACTTAAAGCAGTTTGTTTGACCATCGCTGGTGGAAGCACTTGAAGCAGTCCATAAACTCTCATGCACACACATTCTTCGCAGTGTTTTGTCGGATGCTGGAAATTGGTATTGGGAGATAAAAACTAGCCTATTAAGTTCAAATGGTTCTTATCTAGACAGTTCGGTCAGTGAAGAACATAAAGGCGAACACAAAAGTGGGAAAACATACACACACATACACACAGCTGTGGGCCTTTAAGGGTGTCCGGTGTGGTCTAGCTCTGCAGTCTCCACGCTCGGCTGCTCTGGGCATGCTCTGTTGTGCTTGGCATTCAGAGTGCAGGGACAGCTAAGGGCGTGATCGCTGAGGCCTGACCGCCTTTAATCAGCACACGCAAAGTGACACACACTCATATGCATACACAACAGCCGTACATATCTCACACGCAAACGACCCCTCCTCTCCCACAGATGCATGCATTCACACACATACACACCAGAGGGCATGTCATTCCATCTGACACCATTTCTAAGTCAACCGCCGTGGCCGAAGGTAAAATGTCACCACTCTCCCTCGTGCGGGCGGATAGGGATGGCTAGAGTGTGCAATAAATGAGTGCAGGGACCTTTTCCTTTATCTCTATCAAATGTGGGAGTCGGGGGAGTCAAGGATGCATGTAGTCTGAGTCTATGGATCACTTCAGAGAGGCAGGGCTGTCTGGGACGTCAGTGACTCTTTCACAGGGGCACAAGCTGAGAAATAAGCTCTCTTGAGATGAGTTACTTTAATTTTTGTGTGCTAACGTGTGTGTGTTTTAGCAACGAGTGAATGGAGTCCTCTCACTTTGGATTGCTTAATGTTCTGCACAGTCTATGAGACATCTTTACCCCGAAGTTCTCTTTGTGGAGCACCGCTGCTGAGAGTGACCACAAAAGGAAAGGTCACTTACTGCTCAAGTTTACGCTGGCGGCTGAGGTCTTATTTGAAGGTCACAACAAACATTGACCTGTAGTGGCTTTCTGGCTCTCTTTACAATGGCCGCCAAATATAGCCGCCGGAACAAACAGGTGCTTACGTTATCCCTTTGACCCAAACTTGTGAACAAAGCCCAGGTAGCAGTGATTCAGCAGAGAGGAGCTTTCCTGTAGAAAGCTATGGCCTCATCCTTGCAGATGATTGCCTTCATCACACCCACAATTAAACTGCAAAGTCCAGACCTTTGCTCTTGATATCATGTTAAATGAATATTACAACCAATGCCAAACACACTGCTTTCACCATATCAAGTCCAAATAGATTGGAACAGCCGCAGTGCCCCATACTGTGTTTCCTACAGCACACCTCGGGAAGCTCAGGCATAGTGTGCATGAAAAGAGTGCAATAAGAAATTTGACAACCTTAGGACCTGTAACTGGACCTGAAAACTCAACTGAAGCATTTTTGCAGCCTTTCATTCCAATCCTTGAAATTTTTTTAAACTCGCCTCTGACCAGGTTCCTTTGATCCACTCCAGCCTGCTCTGGGTCAGAAAGACGAGCAGTGTTGACAGGCAGCGAGTCCATCCCAAGGCTGCGACACAGCAGAATGTAGATACACCCTGGAAACTCTGGAAATTGATGTCTTCATGGATAAATGCAGACGGGAGGACTTTTGAATGTACGACAGGTCAATGAAGGATTGGTTTGACAAACATAAATGAATTCACAGAAGAAGTTAAAGCATATTTTAACTGGAGCGTCAGAATGTGTGTGTGTGTGTCAGTGAGAAGCGGCTCCTGCTGTGGTAAGCACTTTGTCTTCCTTTCCTCACCTCTGCTCACTTCTGGTTTACTAATGACCTGTATATATTGACAGACACGTCTCTCACACTTATACCCTGCACTTATACTCTCTCTCTCTCTCTCTCTCACACACACACACACAATCACACGCAGATCCCAGAGGAGCTCTGAAGCCTCACTTCCTGCAGGCCTGATTAAGATGGAAGACACAAACAATAAAAACAGCAAGGTTACCATAGCAAGGTCAAACACTCACAAGCAGACACAGGTGAGAGGAAATAATCATATTCAAAAATACAAAGCAGCTGAGGGTAAACCTCGGATCAGCTGAGTGAGATCAGCTCTCAGCCTTTTTTCGCTCAAGGTCTTACTGAGATCTATGACCGTAATGTGGATAGAAAACACACAAAACCCAAAGTTATATATACATAAATCCATGGATCAGGGTGGGGTGAAATGGAATAAATAATGCTGATGAATTGCAGATCTTGCATGTCCTTACATGCCTGAACATTACTGACCAGGTCAGATCATTAGTGGGCTGCTAGTAGATCAAAACAAGCTGTAACGTCCTCTTTCCATTCGGGATGCATTCAAAGGAGGTGATCACTGCAATTCTAGACAATGCGTGCAATTCAACCAGCTTGTAGCGTCTACATTTCAGAAGTGTATTTTTGATGGACGTCGCCTCAATCTGCACAATGGAAATCAAGCCAGACAGGAAGTCAGAGAAAGGGACGCTGTCGTGAATCTGGTAAATTTTCCAAATAAAACTCCCTGTGCAGCCTCTGGATTGTACATCAAGAATGAATGCAAAGAAAATAGACAAAAAAAAGGAACTATTTATCCATGTAACCCACTTACAATGGTAGAAGCACAAATGTCTGACACACATCTGGTTTGCAGCCACGCGGAGGATGGAGCTAAGACGCTTTGCATATGGAAGCTCGGTGTTAGGTGCCTCATCACTAACATCATGTTAGAAATAGAAATCGAAAATAAAAGGATAAAAGACTTCCGAAACCTTTTGAGAAGTGCATGAAAAATCCAACCTAGCCTTCATCTGGCACCAGGTCCATATCTCAGCATGTTAACTTGGTGGATGACTGCTTGGATCTGAACGTGTGCTATTAATGTGTCACATAATTTAGCACGGGAGAGCAGCGTAAGTGCTGTCAGTGAGGAAAGTGAATAGATCAAAAACACTGTGACTGTGAGATTTCTGGAGTTCTCTGACAGATAAGTGCATCAGCTCTAACGTGTCACTACATCAATGCTTGCCGTCTTTACGGTAACTGGCTGAGGCCTTATGCGGAATTACCGTTAGATTTCCATGCTGTGCCCTTCCTCTCCAAAGTGCTAAAACAGACACTGCTGCCTTTGCTTGGCTGTCATTAAAGAGTGCAGTGTTTGCTGAGACAGAAAGGTTATTATCCTGACATCTGTGATGCAGCGGCACAGCGAGATCAGACAGCTGCCGGAAGACAGACATTTGTGTGGTGACGCTTGTGTTTTTCAAAACCAAAATGACACTCAGCGGCGTCTCGTCACTGAACGCATCGCGGCTGTACAATGAGACGATTCTCCTGACATCTACTCACAGTGTCACTATACATGCCTACAGGACGTGCTGAGATAAGTGAGATACTTGACAGCCGAAGCCCGCGGATGTGTCTGAGGTTGAGGGCATCTTCAGCACCAAGGACAGCAGACATCACACGCGATAGATTTACAGTAATAGGCCTATTTTATTCATGAGTTAGATGCAGGATGTGATATAAGCTCACATTGAATATCCAATGCTTGTAGTAGTAGTCTGGGGGAGAGTAATATTATGATAAGGCTCTTTGACAGCATCTGAGGATATGCATTCTGTGGCAGTCTAATTTGCCTTTTGTGCAGTCATTTAAAATCCAGCCCCTGCTGATGGTGGACAAAACATGATAAAAGATGGAGAGCTGTGAAGGGAAACACTGATAACAGGTAACAGAACGTGAGCCGAAAAAAAAAAAGGTTAAATGCAAATGAGCTGCTGCTGATGCTGTAGATGAGGGCCAGAGTCCCTGGAAGTAATTAAAACAACAAAAATGATAATGGAAAAAAAAAAAAAAAATGATGAAGCTACATAGTGTTCGCCCCACAAATAGTGTTTATATAATCAATTATTCAAAGGGACTTTTGTGATGTTTCATCTGTTTGTATGCTAAATACACAGAAAACTGAGTGGGATAAGCTCTCGTGTTGACATATGTCACTCCTTTATCGTGTGACCTGAGTGTGTCAAGCTGTGGTGGAAAACTTTTTTATCAGCCAACTTACATTTGAGAGGAATGCACGAAAGAATTAGTGGAGCAATGCTGAAAACATATATAAATGAATGAAAGAAGCAGACATGGCAGCCTCTGCGGATGCTGAATTGATAGCAGTATCGTCACAAATCACAAAACAAGCATTCTGTGCCAGAGAGTTTTCAGCGGGGGTCTGTATCCCAGTGACAGCTCGCTTTCTTTCTCTCTTGCCTTCACCTCTCCCCACCTCCTCCCTCTTCCACCTCCTTCTACAGCTTGCTCCCTCTCATCTATCAGGAATGATGGAGTGACTCCCCTGTTCCGCTCCCTCATTTCCCTCCCCTGTTGCATTACATGTGTATCCAAACATCCACTGTGTCTGTCAAGCAGGATGTTTCCCTGCAGTGTCCATCCCTCTGTCCTTGCCTGGGTACCAACTCACATGCTCGCACACACGTTCACACACACACACAAACATTACACACTAGTATTGTCAGGAGTCCTGCAGTGATCGTCCATCAGTGTTAATCCACACCAATCGGCTGCATGAGCAAATGCACAGAAGCACACAGACATTCGTATCCACATATGCAGAGAAATTCTATATGTGTGTCCTTCTTCTTATTTTTTGTGTGCACATATGTTGCATGCACACCATGTCTGTGTGTACAGTGGACACACAAACCCATACATGCATACACAGACAGACAGACAGACAGACAGACAGACAGACAGACACACAGACACACACACACACACACACACACACACACACACACACACACACACACACACACAAAGACCGACCACTGTGAAGTGGTCTTGTCAACTGACAGGGGCCTCTCCGACAAATAAACACCCCATCTATCTATCCTTCCATTTCTGTTTCAAGCCTGGTTGTGTGTGTGCGCGCATTTGGGTGCGTTTGTCTGTGTGCGTTAAGTTGAATTCCTGAGCCTGTGGTTACCAACAGCTTTGAAGTCCAAACAGCACCAGGGCCCCGGGGTGACGGGCTTACCCGCCACCCCCAGCCTGCACTGGAAGGCCCATAAAGAGAAAAGCAAACAGGCCATAATACCCCGAATGAGCAAACCTTTCCTGCATCTTTGGCTACAGCCTCCTCTTTGGCCCCTGCACGCCAGAAACACACTCACTCTCACACACACACACACACACACACACACACCGCATCAGTATACTATATGAGTGCAGGCAAAGATAAAGAAGTAGACATTGATTTAAGAGGGTCTGAGACACAAACAGACATATGCTCATGCAGTATTTCAATCTGCGTGTACAGCAATGGATGAGCATACGAACGTGCTCTCTCTCTCTCCACTTTGTCTTTCTGTCTTTTGCATGAGGGTGCTCTCTCTCACACAGAGATGCGAACACACCATAAGTATACATGAGCATATACAACATTACTGCAGAGTTTCCTTGCTGCGAGAGAAATTCCCGCTTTTGGAATACAGCTGAATGGTGTCTCTAATTAACGGTATGTTCATTATCTCTCTCTCTGTCTTTCGAACTCTCTTTCCCTCCCTCCAGTCAGATTACCCTCCCGGCTGCTGTGTTGTGGAGTGGGAGTCAGTATGATTGCTGCGGGCTTCTCTGCATGCCTTAATTAGCTCAGGATTTTTTTGCACATCAAGGTTAGAAAAGATCCTCAAAAAGTCAAACATTACTAGAGGGGCGCAAAATGTGGGCAGTGATGAAAACAGCGCAACACAGATAGGTCCGTTGGAACTGAGGGTGCACTTCTAAAAGCAGTAACACAGTTGCCTACAAGTCAGAAAAAGTGGGTAAACAGAGCGAAATCCAATGCAACATCCAAAAAATCCCAAGGAAAGTCCCAAAAAGCCTCTGCTACCTACTTTCTCTGGAGACAGCGCTCAGCTGTTCAGGAAAAACTTTGTTTTGCTCATTCTGATTTTAAATAAGCTCAGGCCTCTCTGCCCGTCCGGATGAGATTCCAGGGAGAAAAAAATATGGGAAGCATTTTTACATTCTGCAAATTTTGATATAGTGTCGTGTTAACATCATGATTCAAGACCTTTCTCACTGGAGCACTCAATCCAGGCCTTGTCCTTTCATCCAGCCTCTCCTCTCATTTTCAGCTCCAAAAAGGCGAAATGCCAGGCAGCACACAGCCAAAAGGCTGCAGCAGAGAAAGCCTCCACACTAAACTAAACTGACAAGAGAGGAGGAGACTGATGCAATGGAACACTAGCGTTAGAGCAGAGCCATGTACAGTATAACACTTCATTCACCCAAACAACGGCGCACACACAGGACAGCATGAATTGATGCGATTGTCTGGAGTGCTTTTGAAAACGTGTGAGGCGGAAGTATCTGGGAAACACCTGTTCTCAACCACGGCTGTGGAGATGCCCCTCCACAAGTAACTGAATGGCGGACAGTAACAGGCTATTGTTACACTCTGCTAGACTGTGCAGCTCCCATTGTGAGTGTGTGCAACTTTGGTATATGATGTGCAGCAGGGCGCTGCTGCAAAAGGGAACAATGGCTCAGGGGACTCAGTGAAGTGGATAAATAAAGGCCACAACACACACACACACACACACACACACACACACACACACACACAGAGAGAAAAACACGTACAGTACATGCAAGAAAGCATTCGGTGGCAAAAGAAGACAAGAAAAGAATCTGTGACTTATATTAGCCTGTTGCTGGATTAGAAATACTGTCACTGTAATTTAGGGGCTTTGGCGTTGAGTGTGTGTGTGTGTGTTTGTGTGCTTGTGTGTGTGTGTGTGTGTTGAACTGACATGTTCTTGTGGAGAGCCTGGCAGTTATATAATGGCCAACACAAACAAACAGAGTCCTTCCAAGGGACCAGAGGAGAGCCAATAGCTCCATGAATTCAGAGCACTCAGCCTCAACAGTCTGGTAGGAAAATATACAAAAAAACACAGCGCAAGAAAAAATGTGAGTGATGAGAAAACTTAAGAGGCAGAACGTAAGCAGAACCGTGAGACTGCTGGATCTCTGCTGCTTTCATTAATTGGCCTGAATGGGTTAATGGTTAGCATTGAGATTTATTCTTCTCAAGAATTAACACAACATTTATGGCACATATCTTGCACATGAAGTTATACGAATCCCATCTTTAATCCCTTAGAAACAATGGGAATAAGTGTAAAACGTATTCTTAAAATGAAAGATTTAAGTGGATAGCATGAAAGTCTTTCATAATAAACAGCATTAAAGGATTTGCGATCACTGGAGAGAATGAGAGATTCCAAAACAATCAGAAACAGAACAACACTGGCATCTCATTGGAGTCCTTTGGCTTATTTGTTGAATCAAATCTAGTGATATTTTAGCTTTGGTGTGGTCTGATCCTGAGAAAAGTATGTGGCTTTCTTTGTGCCAGCTAAATGCTAGATGAATTTCATTTCCAAGCGCCCTGGATCTCCGACATTTTCCATCAACCCTCGGGATCAGCAAACCAAAACAATGAGATGAAATATAGATAGAGACTCAGCGGGATTGGCAGCACTGGCAACCCCAGCGAAGTCAGCTTTGCTTAAAATCAAAATGTATAAAATGATGGATGCTGAATGGATGAGACCTAAGCGTGAGTATTTCATCGGTCAGGTCGATGTAGGTTTGCGTGACAAAGTCAATGAAAGATGTGTAATGCGTGTGCTTGAAAGCCAAGCATGTCAGTGCATGAGGGCAGCAGCTAAATCACTTCAGCGACAGGGTGGAGAGTGATAGAAAACATTCGACATGAGATGGACGGCGGGCTTTGAACCGGCGGCCAAGACCATCAACCAGCGGGAGGGAGGGAAGGAGAGGCCGTAAACAAGGATTTGAAAATGCTGCGGTCATCAAAAACGAATCATTTTGGAACATGTATCATCAGTGCAAATTAATCTATTAGAAATCTCCACTTCACAGCGCCTGAAAACTTAAACACATTAACTTGAAGTGCTTTTCCTTCTTTTTCCATGTATAATAAGATATGTTGAGCAATGCAGGCAAGACCAGCGACTCAGGCTTAAGTAGGCTTGAGTATATGTGTCCCTTTGAGTGTGTATGTGGATTTACTGTATATGTGTAATTACAATAAGCATTATGGTGCTCGCAAGTTTGAGGATTGTGTGACTTGATAAATCCAGTAAGAATGTAAACCTGCGTCCCTCCTCAATGTACAGCAGAACAGCTGCTTGCATTTGCAACGCACACACACACACACACACACACACACACACACACACACACACACACACACACGCACTGAAACTCGACAGACAGACATCCGTTTGCTGTTTTAGGATCAAATTAGGGTTGCAGGAATTTCACACTGATGGTAGATAGGAGTTAGTTCACCTGCTGCAGTCTGTTCTAATGACAGATGAAAGACTGACTTAGCGAGATTAGATCTGGCCTCACATTCTCCGCGGAGAGGCCGAAGCCTGCACACAAAACATACTGTAATCCAGATGATGACTGACGCGTCCATTCACCTCGTACAGCCTTAAAAACCTCGTCCCCTCGCCGCGCTTCTCCCCGACAAAAGATCCGATAACGTGTTCTGCCCTGATATGGATGATGAAATATCAAAATACGCTCACAGTAATATACACTCTATCCTGTGAAATATGTAATGACACATTGCAGCCAGTGGCCACACACACACACACATGCTCATACACACTCTCATAACAGCAGCTCACACATGGCGTCCCATCGCCAAAGCCAGACAGAATTCATGTGTTCGTTTGAAGGCGCCACTGAAAAAACATCCTCGCTTTCACAAACATTTCTGGCTATGCGCGCACGCACACACACACACACACACACGCGCATGCACACGCACACGCACACACATATGCACACACACAGCCCAGCAAGATAATGACAGTCTAATACTAGAGTGTATTCTGTTAAAGCCCTTAAACACACTTTAGAGTCTATATAAACAGAGGCAACTGCTCTCTCTCGCTCTCTCTCTCTCTCTCTCTCTCTCTCTCACTCTCTCACACACACACACACGCATATACACACACACACAAAAGAGAGGGTAAATGGAAGATGCTGCTTCAAGGAGTTTGGTCAAAGAAAACAAAGCATGAAATATTCATTGAAGGTTCTCCATCCACATCTGACTCAGAGCTAACAGTCAAAGCTAACAACACTCAATGCAAACACCTCTCTCAGGGTCTGCTGAGAGGCTGCTCCCTGACAGCATGTATGTTTAATTACTAGATCACTAAACAGCAATATAGGGACATGTATTCAGTTATTGAATGTGTCAAACTCTCTCTGAATGCATTAAAATAAGACCAGGTGGGTTTTGGGGGGCCTAATTTGAGCCTGTTTGTTGGTCTGTGTGATGTAAACAGTTGAGAAGCATCAGACATCTGTTTTATCTGGCTGTACTACTGTAAATATTTTTCATGTTTTTCTCTGTCTGTCTTTTAGGGTGACCTAACCCCATGCACTCATCTATCTGTTAACACAAAGGGCCTGAGGAGCGAGCTGCGCGCTGGGGCCCCCGACGCCTGCACTCGGGGGCTGTGGGGGCCTGTTGGTGCAGCTGTCCCACTCCAGGGTAACATAAGACCTTATTAGAGTCCATTAGACCTCTCTGAAACCAATAAGAGATTGTCAAATACATCCAAACATTCACACAATTCACAGAGAGACAGGAAGTGAAAGGAGGGTGGTAGGAAGGGGGACAGGGGTCTGCCATTTGTCCGCATAATGTCCTGTTCTCGGATCTACAACTTTTGTCCTTTCAAATTTGGGAGGAAAGGCAAAATTTGTGGATTGAACATTAAAACATTTTGTATAGAATGTGATAACAAAGTTTATTTTCCGGTTAATTTATTCTATAATTTGGAAAGTGACTTTGAAATGGCACGTAGACATGGGACACTTCCAGCTTTTAAAGTTGTTCACACCCCTTTTTTAATTAAAAATAAGGTTCAGAAGTGTCTAAGTAGCACATTCCTATTCCATGCTAATCCTTGTTTTTCGTGGTAATATTCTTTTCTTTTTTGCTTTCAATCTTCCATCTTGTCCAGTCTGTTTACATTCTGTACATATTAGGTTTTCATATGACAGCTGCGGCAAAGTTTCTGCTCACATCTGGACAGTGAGACAGCCTCGTCTGGAGTCCACAGCCCCAGAAAAAGAGCTTCCCTTTGCCCTGACAGCAGGGGCTTGACCTGGGAGACAGTCTTTGATCTTTAATTAACACTGAGCATGGCTCCAGAGAGGAGAGAGCTGATGAACGAGGGAGCATCCAAGACCTACACCAACAACCGGGTCTTAAACAGCTAAAGACAGGCTGCTTTCTTCCTCAAACTTCCAGCACTGTTTCAACTTTAAAGTAGTCGCGCAGCAACAGCCGCAGTGCAGAGGTGGCTGCTGCTTTCAAATAGATGCTGTGTCTGGCTGCTTAAGCAGGGTGAGGAGCTCACTGAAACTGAGAGAAGAGGAGCACGACGTGGGCCACAGAAACCAAACAGCCACAACAAAGAGGAGGTGGGGTTTCATGGCACATGGAGCTGGAGCTTCTGTCTCTTTTGCCGAAGCTACTGTGAGCAGTTTTCTCTTTGGAGAGACCAGATGAAAATATATAGAATCATAAATCATTGGGGCATGACGTAAGCAAGTATATACTACTTTAATTGTTATTTTACATTATAGAACATGGTATTTACATGTATTGCGTGAAATCTGAATGTATTTATACCACGTACAAAGGACACTATTATGCAGCTGTTCCTCTAGATGAGCTGCTATACAGATGCAAACTATAATTGATGAAAGCTGTTAGAATAACCACAGAAGCCACACACTGGATATTGAATTTTGCACATTTATCTCGTTATCTGCATGTATATACGCGATCCTTTATACAGGGCAAAATGAAAAATTATGAAAAAATAAACATACTCTCATAACCATTACATTGTCAGTTTTAATCATGCTGGGATGTTACGTGTTGAGAGGCTCATTATGAGGTTTAACTTTTGAACCCACTGGTTGCTCGATCCCAAAGGGGACACATGTCCTTAATGTTTTTGGCAAAGCAGCTGCGGTGAAATAAAGTGAAACGAAGGGGAACAAGGACAGTCAAAGGACAATTACAATCAATAACAAGCTGCCTGGAACACAGCTGCATCTGCTTGTAAAACCATCAGGTAAGGGGCGTTTCACAGAGCGATGTGTCAGCCCAGTGCAGCGGGAGCCAAAAAAATCTTTAGTGACTTCTATCATTTTGACATTTTTCTTGCCAATAACCAACTGGCAACAACTCAAATCAGTCTCCCTGCAAAACATGTGTGATGATGATGTCCAGACAGACTGAAAATGAAAGGCAAAGTCAGGCGGCCAGACGCTTACTCCTCGACTTTTGCAACCACCTCCAAAGGCGACTTTGGGGTGAGATCGAGTATCTCCAGACTCCAGTGTCTACCCACTCATGACTCCACCAACACCCACAACCATCACCGCAACTATTCCATTATTCACCATCCATTCCAGCCCACTCCTTTCTTCTGCGTTATCAGTCCCATCCTTGCTACTCTGGTTAAGATCTTCCCATAGCTAATGATGTGTCACAGAGAAGATTACTGTTGAACTACTGCACGCTGCAGCCCGTAGCTCAAAGACCTGGAGAATACATCACACACATGCATGGAAACATATACATGTACAACTATTCCCCAACATTCTGGGATTCTTGGGTTCTTTTGAAGGCATCATACAGAATCCACATGCGCACCCAAACACACACACACACACACACACACACACACACGTGTACATGAAAGTTGGGCATCAAACATTAAAGGTTTTTTGTGGGCTGACAGATATGAAGTGTGACAGTCTTCTCATCGAACACTTTGATTTGCTGAGGCTGCACACTTTGCAGCCTTTTTCACACAGTGTTTTAAAAAAGGACAGAAAAAAAAACTTTTTAGCCTGCAGGTTGCAAGATAGGTGAATCAGAGAAATGAGGGATTAGATGAGAAGAAAGGCAGTCGACAGACAGAATGAAAGGATGACAAAGAAAGCATGAGAGAGAGAGCTGTGAAATAAAAAGCGTGACTGAGAGAAGAGCTGTCTTACTTTGGCAGGTGTTGCTCCTCTCCTCGTACCCCGGGTTACATAGACACTTCCCAATAGGCACGAGCCACTCCCCCTCTGTGCTGCAGTACATTCGTGGCGGCTCCTCCTCTTTGGAGTGATTGACACACGAGCCTTTGACCTCCACCAGCGACTGGGAGTCCATGGGCACCGTATCAGGGAAGGAGGCCAGATTCCTCACAGTGTACGGGCACTTCTTGAAATAAACCCTCACTGACACCAAAGCTACACAGGCGCCCACGTCCTGGAACGCCAGGTAGAAGCCCTTCTTGGTCATGGGACCCACCTCGCGCACCTCGGTGTTGAGCTTGAGGATGCGATCTCCGAGGTCCATTTGGGTGAAACTTTCATCAGCGGCGATGGTGTCGATCTTCGAGAACTGGTGCTCTCTGAAGTGGCTGCCCTGGTCGTCGTCCGTCTCCAGGTAGAGGAGGTTGAAGGTCTCCTTGCAGGTGCCCAAGACCAGCGGGATGGAGTTGCAGTCCCTCAGGGTGAACTTCAGCTCCACGTAGATCTTCTGGGCTGACTGGCGAGGGATCCAGTTGGTGCGAAGCCAGTTGTTCTGGCTGTACTCCATCACGTTGCAGACCTGGAAGGTCCTGATGGGAGTGTAGTGCTCATCCACCCCACTGATCTCCTCCCACTGAAAAAGATGGAGAGAGGGAGAGGTGGAAGAGAGAAACAGAGGGGGGCAAAAAGGAGCAACCATGTGGAAGGGGAAAAATGGGGCCAATTTGAAGGAAAAAGAGAAAAGAGAGGGATGCAAAGGAGGGACAGTGGAAGAAGCAGACAGTTATTAGGTAAAGAGATGTGAGGATAAGAGGAAAAATAAGGGTGAAAGAGAGCAAGGACATAGCAGTGAAAGGTTTGGGGTCAAAAGAGAAGAAAAAGGGGCAAAGACATTGGAGGAAAGTTGCAGAGGAAGGGAGAGGAAAGGAGGAGGTAGGAATCAGAGAAGGAGGAAGAAAGAGGAAAGGAGGGGAAGATAGCAGAGAGAAAAATAAAGTTATCTCCACCCTGTAAGCATTTACACATGAATTATTTAGATTCAGAGTCACTCTTGCTGAATACTAAGCATCTAATAAACACTTAAGGGTGAAAAATCACACTACCAGATCTCTTGTAAATTACTCAGATTAATTAAAAGCAAACTTGCTGCCTCAGCCAAATTTTCTAGATTACAGCACTGTGAAAATATCTCAGAGAAAAGTGTGATTCCCATCTCAGTCCCACTAAATTTGTGTAAAGTTGCTTAATTGCTGTTAAATATTAGCAAAATCTTATAGTGTTTTTTTTCCACCCTTGTACTAACATGTTTTTTCTCTACAAGTGAGAGCTTTCAAGCTGCAGTCTTGGTTATTTGCATCACAGTACTACGGCTACTAAAGGAAAACGTGCTGAATCCACTATGAAACAAAAGAAGCTACGAAGTATAGACAGATGTGAGTGTATACCAGGAACGTTCGTGTCTATCTTACATTTTCCCTCCACTGGGAGAAAGCAATGAGGAGGAGAGGAGAAAAAAGAAAGCGGGGTCATTCCTTTTGAATTCAACACAGCGGGAAGACTCATTGATCATGCGCTTTGGCTTCGCTGTCCAGGCAAATCAACACTGAATCAGAGCGATGATGAATGGGCAAACACCTGAAACACTGGGCTCATTGTGATTAAAATGACAGTCATTAGAATGAATGGGCCTAAATGCGCAAATGGATGCTTTTTCTATTTTTTTTCCTTTCCGTTGAAATTCAGAATGGACGTACGTCTGAATGAGGAGTGCTTTCTTCAGAGAGACAGAGAAAAGAGAAACACTTTCTGGGTAAGTGGAAACTGAATTATCGCTCCTTTCACACAAGCATTAATGGAAACATAAACCCCACACACACACATATACATTCACATAAGGCTCATGTGAAGTGTTTAAAGTCCCATAGCAGGCGGACACAGCAGGTGCTTTCAGGCCCAACACAGAAATTAATGACGAGCTAAGAAAGTCTCGGTTCTCTGTTACATGTTTTTGTGCGCGGGTGTGTGTGCGGGTGTGTGGGTGTAAAGCACATCTATGAGTGCCTGGTGTTCAAGGAGCTCTCAGGCTGAAGGATGGCCACTTGCTTTTCATGTCACAGTAAAGTTAATGAAACACCCCTGAGAGAGAGAGAGAGAGAGAGAGAGAGAGAGAGAGAGAGAGAGAGAGAGAGAGAATAAGAAAGAGGGAGCGGGAAAGAAAACTAGAGAAAGTGAAAGAGACAGAGCTGAAAAATAGCAATAGGGAAAAGGAGGGAGAGACAAAGTGAGAGGAGAATTGAGGGGAGAGACTCCATTGGTGTTTAGTCTCCCCCGTCATGCCTTCCTTGGCGTCACCTCATTCATCAGAGTGTAGCCCAAGCTCTCTATAGGTCCAACAATAACAATGAAACGTAGACAGAACCGAGTGGGGCTTAATACAAAGAGGCGAAGCTAAACTTAACATTTCACCTCATTTTACTCGAGAGTTTAATCGCTCGACTCAGAATATATGTAGAAATAATGAGGTGGCGACGTGCAGAAAGGTTTGATGATAGACTCTGACACAACAGAAAGCTGAGGGAAGACACAATCTGCCACTATGATTAGTGATTCTGGTGACATTGTGTTTGATAAGACAATGCACTTACTTGAACAGCATAAAAAGGAGGCATCCTAATCTGCTTCAAGCTTTATATCTATATATATGTACATATTTATATTTGTTTCCTGTCATGGTTAAATGCCTTTCCACCAGGACTGAAAGCTGCACAACAGCAGTGATTCGTCACTGCTGTTGCTTAAAAATACTCAGTGGAAACATTACCTGCTATAAATACACAATGCAGAAATATACAGGTTCACAGTCTGTTCAGAAATAAACGAAAACAGGCCACAGTCGTGTCAATGACTGCACTCCACCACACAAAGTTAAAGTGTGTGTATAGAACCATGCATATCTTATATCTCCTAGAAGTCACATTGATACGCAACTAATTAACAGCAGCAAAAAGGCTTCGAGAAAAACATAATGTTGAGGAATTATGTTTTCACTGTAAGATATCAGTGCAGAAATGTTTAAAGAAATGTTTATCCTTCATTTGCTATCCTTTTATATTTGTGTGGGATTGTATCATAAAGCACTCAAAGCATTTACTAATGATTACAGGAAGATATTTTTCTTGGTTAGGTATTTAAAAAGTTAATGCTGACTTGAAGCATTGGACAGAATGTGTTTACTGCATCTATATTTTCTGAAAACCATCTTAACTAAAGTGCTCCAGTAGGCGCAGAGCCTGGTCTCTGCTGTACAATAAGATACAATAAGACGACAAGTTGCACCTTGGAGTGACAACACAAATCGAAGGCAGCACTGTGGCCTTGAGAACATGTAAAACATTCAACAGAGAAAAGAAAATATATTTTTATCAGATATAACGAGGGCACAGCCTGTACAGTATTTTAGCACCGGCTCTGTCTTTCCATCTAACTCTCTATGATCTGCCATCTAATGAAAAACTTCAGAGGACGGAGCAAATGTAAATGGAGCAGACTTAAGTATCTACTCTGGATTGCGCCGACCCTGTCTCGTTGCTTCAAGAGCTTCTCCACTTATTCAGAAAATGATTCTTACATTTCACTGTGCCACACTTAATTTTCCTTTACCCTGAAAAGTAAACCACTCTGACAAAATTGGTTTCTAACAGAACAAGTGGCCTGAAGGTGGAGCGCTCAGTGTGTGGGTGTGTGTGTGTGTGTGTGTGCGCCTGTGCATCTGTGCTTCTGCATGGATGTGTGTGTGTGCATATTTCTCTGCGAGCAGATGTCTGTGTGAGCTGCAGGCTTTATGTCTTATCCCTTTATGTACTTTCATGTCCACCGATATGATGCAAACTGGGCTAAATCTAAAGCGACTGTTTTTGTTTCTGTCTTTGGGAAGGGTCTGAAGTTTGCCGAACACAAACACACGCACACGGGATTGGAAATCAAACCCAGGTGTGTGTGTACGCGTCTGAGCGTGTGTGTGTTGGGCACGCAAAATCCTCTTCCAGAGGACAGAGATGACTTGACTTGAGCATTGTCTCTGCCAAAGTAAATGAGACCTCTGCTGTGATGTGAGGATCTCCCTCTGGAGGGTAGCATCTATTACATGGAGCTCTTCCCCCATCCCCAAACATTACATCATAAGAATGATCTCCTCCAACCTTGAATCCCTTCCCCAGGCTAGTTAGCTAAGGCTTGTTTTATTGTCTTTTGCTTTACAATGGGGAAGAGAGAGAGATAGGAAATAAACAGAGAAGGTCTAAACTTAATTATCCAGCCTCCAGATCCAAAAAAGCATCCGTTCGGACAGAGTGACGTGCTCCGTGGTCCAGTGGAGGTATCAGACTGAAATGGCATTACGTACTACAACACCCATGAGTCTGCAGCCGCTGCTATGAAGACATAACCAGCCACAGACTCAGAGCTCCAGCGCTCTCTGGGCGCTTATTTCAGTGTGTGAGTGACAGTGTCAGCAAAACTCTCCACCTAGAGGCCACATTTTTGCATCCACTGCTTTTCACTTTGTGCAGCAGCAGGAAGCTCAGCCACCAGCGGAGGCAACTCCCACTGTGAATGCATGGAGCTGTTTGTATGTCAGCCAGGGTAAATAAAGGTCTAAAGTGAGCAGCCACTTGTTTCTCTCCAGGGGGGCGTAACTCCCCTCTCCCTGCCCTCTAATTGATATATAACAACACTATGACCCTACGCCAGTCCTCCTGACCTCTGACCCCGACCCCTGATGGTCACAGTCGGGGCACAGTTTGGCGTGATCCTGCCCCCGGTTCCTCTGATCTGTGCTGTAGGTGAAGCAGCTAAAGGGACAGTAAAACGGAGCGTGGTAACTTGACCCGCTCATGACGTGACAAGCACGGCAACAGGCACGTCTCAGAGTCACCGAGTCAGCGCACCAGTTCACCCACTTCAAAGGCAAGCAGGTCAGCGGGAGTTAATGGGCCAGTATATGGGCCAGTATAAGGTAACAATGCATTTATACCGAGACTTGTTGTGTTTTAGGAAACAGGGTTGACACTGAGCATCCTCTGTTACAAGGTTCAACCATAATGGCTTTATTTTTTGTGTCCTATTGGATTCTATTTGTGCTATGTCAGCAATTAGATACGGCTAGGAATGATGATAACATGTGTAAAGATGTTGTACAACGTAATACAACTCTGATTCCAAAAAAGTTGGGGTGCTCAGTAAGACAGAAATAAAACAGTACGTGATGATTTGCTAACCTTTCTGACTTACTGTGTACTCAATTGAAAACAGCACAAAGACAATATACTTAATGTTTTTCCAAATTTGATGCAACAACATGCTCCAAAAACACCTGGTCGGAACATTCCACAGGTAATCAGGTTCAGGGGTAACAGGTGATAGTATCATGATTGGGTATGAAAGGGGCATCCTGGAAAGGCTCAGTCGTTCACAAGTGAGGATGGAGCGAGGTTCACCACTTTGTGAACACATGATTGGATGAAGGAGATTACTACATGAACTCAGGAACACACAAAACTGTCGTCAGTAAACACAGCTCATGTGCGGATGATTGCGTTTTACACAGCTACCCAACTTTTGTGGATTCAGGGTTGTATTAACATTATTGTTTTTAAATCAAACTCATTTTTATATGTTACAATAGACTTGTTAATTAGGGATTCTATGTATAAAGTATCTACAGCTGTCCTCAGCTGGAGAGGGGGTAAATCTAAGAACTGGAGCGTCCACAACAAGTGCGGAGCCTGCTTACATTCATGGAGGTCAGTGGGGTCACAGACACGACAACTGCGGCATATCAGTCAGAGGACATTTCATCAGCCGGTCTTACCGAGGGGAGACCGGAGCACACACTTCATGCCTTCTCTTCTTTGTCCTTCCTCCTGTTTTTTGAACAGCTCCAGGCCTCACCCTGCTAATCCCTGCTTATGCTTTGCTCAAGGACACATCAGCAACAACTGATGAAGGATGCTGGAAACTATTTTTAATTAACTCACGCTGCGTTCATTACACTGTGGCTTGGAATTGTCATCAGTTTTTAACGACACAAAGGTGTAATTTTTTATTGTTCTGGGGAATATGAATGCAAAATTGGGATTTATTTATTAGGTGTATTTGATAGAGGTTTTCAAATGTTGTCATGCATCAGGTGCTTTTACCAGGAGGAAAGTAACTATAACACATTTTATACTTCCTCCTCCTCTCTTGTCCTAAACCTCGTTTATGGATGGGCTTTTCTCTGGGCGGGGCGAGTGTTTTATGCTGGTCAGGCTGATTTCATAGACGGGGTGGCAGCAGTGCATGGGGGGGGGGGGGGGGGCTTTCAGAGCCTTTGGGTGACTAAAGAAGTTGAAACAGCCATCTGTACTCTCAGAGAAAAAAAAAACTGAAAAAAATAGAAAGCTGGCTGATTGAAGTGGTGGACCTAGTCCAAAATACAAAAAGCCATGCCATAGTATGCCCACCCCTCCCTCCCCCACCCTCTCCTCCCAGACCTGAGAAATGGAATGTGAGATGTGAATGTCTGTGTGTGTGTGTGTGTGTGTGTGTGTGTGTATTAAATGTTTCTCATTATTCCTCACAGTATATGCAGAGTTCACACACTGTGACTGTGGCTTTTTTCTACAGATGTCAAGCTTCTTCATCGCAATACAAAGGTTTGGTCAGCGCCATTGTTGCTTAGCCTTTATAAAAGCCTTACACAGTCCTGTATGGAGCATATACGTGAACATGTATAAAACATTTGTAACATTTACAAGCAGGATATTTGACTGCATACACTTTGTTTTCTTGGGATGCTGCTGCCTTAGCAGTCCGACTGACTTCATATATCACTGATTTTTCAATAATGAACCCTGTGTTCTGTAACATCTGAAAAAACTTCTTTGCATTACAAAACCCCCCAAACTATTGTTGAAAATGCTGCAAAAGTTCAAAAATGTCTCGTCTTGATAGTTGACCTGAAGCGAACTCCTGGGGTTCGATGACTTTTTCTAACCTTTCCAAAGTTTAAATATTGAATATCTCAGCGTTTCAGTTGAACGTATCAAATTGCACATTGTGAATCGCTGAGCGAAAATGTATTTTTTTTTTTTAAACAATCATGTGAATACAAAGCAGTTCTGGCAAAACATCAGTGCAGTCGTATCCCCTGTTGGTTCCTATGAAAAATGGACCTCGCTTTGCGTGTGCCCATTAATTCTATTTTGTATGCGCAGCCAGCGTCTGGGGTGTTAGTTTGTTGCTGAAGAATGCTTTCAAAGCACGCAAGAATGTAATCTTTAACACTCTTTAGTCTTGTGAAGGGCTAAGCCCCCTGGACACTGCTCAGCAATCAGCCTGCCTCCCAGACAGATAACAGTATATCTGGATCACACGCACTCACACACATACACACACACACATACACTTGTCAGTCTAGTCGGTGGCTCTGGAGTGAACATCCTGGGGAGGCTAAGCTCTTAATTTGTTGTGACCAGAGCACGTTGTGTCTCGGTAGGCCAATAGCCGCGGCCTCTCCATCAATGTGAATGAGTGATTGTGTGTGTGTATGTGTGTGTGTGTGTGTGTGTGTGTGTGTGTGTGTGTGTGTGTGTGTTTGAGAGAGAGAGAGAGAGAGAGAGCGGGCTCAGTGCTACTGCCACATTATGAGAAATCATTTGTGAGCAGCAGTCTCTCAGGGCAGGCTGCTTATCGGAGCGCAGTCAGTGGATGACGTGAGTAATTACAGATGATTCACCTTGAGGACTTGATCATCAGCAATATCTCTCTCTCTCTCTTTCTCTCTCTCTTTCTCTCATCCTTTCTTGCCCTTCCCCCTCTCTTTCTTCCTCTCTTCATCCCATTTGCCTGCCTCTCTCTCTCTCTCTCTCTCCCTCTTTTTGATCCTCTCCTATCCCCTCTCTTTCTCTCTGGAGTCGTTCTCATTTAAGAATGACATTGGCTTCCATTCCCGCAGCATTTTTATGAACTGTACAGCCGCTCACTTTTCTTCTGAACTTATTCAAAGCGAATGACTTGAAATAAAGCAGAGCTTGCTGCGCACGCTGCGTAACCTCTGTCACACATTCCAACGCCCACCGGCTCGCATTTTCCTACTCGCTCGCACGTGAGTCCCTTCCATCAGCATAACATCAATCTCTCCCTTCAAATGGTCACGCAATTCTTCCCGTGGCCTGCAATTGTCTTTGGACTAAATGCGTTTTAACCAGCCTGCAGTTTTTTTTTTTTTTTCCTTTGGGTCATTTTTTCATTGTGGTTCAACCTCATGAAGAAACTGAGCGCTGGCGATGTGACGGTGCCAGCGCTGTATATGGCCGAGGGAAACAAGGTTTGGCAGCTCCACGGAACAAATGACTGGATTACCTTAAGCCACTGCCAAGGAGTAATTCTAACACTTAATAAAGGGAAAAGGAGGAAGTGTGGTGTGTGTGTGTGTGTGTGCGTGTGTGTGTGTGTGTGTGTGTCAGTGGGCCAGCCCCGAGGCACAGTAGTCTAACTAGTTAGACAAATAAACACTGAGCGAGAGCCCACTGGAGGGACTCTGGTAGCAGAGAGAGAGACAGGCTGATAGATGAGGCTGCAGTCACTGTTTTTCAAAAGTATGGGACTACGTTGCTACAACACCGCTGCTTGCTTTTTAATGAAAGCCGCACAATTTTCACATGCGACAATAATTTTTGCTGCGCTAGAAAAGTTTGTGCCAAGTTTCGGCACAAAATCTTTAAAATGACAGATTTTTTTTCCAATTAAACATTCTGAGATTGAAGCATCACAACAGAGGTTAAATCCAGACTTAGATTAGAGTTTTTTTTTTAATTTATTAACCCTTAACGCTCAAGAACTTGTGTTTTAAAAGGCGAGTAACATGTGCGACAGACAGGATGAGGTGGTGCATATTTTCACTTAAGAACAAATGGACTCACATGTGAAACCTCAACAATGGAATTATGATGTTTACATGCAACAGCAGCACAATATGTCTGTTGTGGATGTGGTTTTTTACTAAAAAGGGGTAATCTTATTGACATTCTTGTGCGGATGCATTGTGCCAACAACTTCGAATCCTTTAATGCCTTAATCTTTCTTTAAACACCAGGACATACACGCAATACATTTCCGCTTAAGCATCTTGACCATATGGCAAGCGCTGAATGCTTAACCTTTAACCTGTGAGATGGAGAATGGACAAAAAAACGTCTAAAGAAAAGTGGGTTAATCTGCACTTGGCTCATTGGGTCAACATCACACAGTGAGAACCACAGGAGTTAGAAAATCCTGATTTCATGTGGTGTGGGCCTGAATCGCACATCCACTTCATATCGGTGGATCTGTCTCCAAAATGTAAGCATATTCAAACATGATGTGGGTAAACACAGAGATAGAGGATACTCACCCCATGCGATGGGTAGGAAATCCATCCTAACTCCCCTTGGCTTGCTTTAGAGTCTAACAGGTTGACTGTGGTGAGGAAGGGAAAGAGAGAGGGAAAACAAAGAGAACATATGAGTGTCTAGTCCTTGTTAGCCCCAATTAGCCTTCATCTAATCCCAAAGGAGGGATCACCAACCTCAAGCGCTGATCATGACTCTATTTACTCAGCTGCCCCACACACACACACACACACACACACACACACACACACACACTACGCTAACCAACAGTGAGAGCTGGCTTTCTTGTCTTGCTCCGTAAAGCATCAAAGCAGAGGTTGGCCGGGCTAACTGGCTACAACACAGATATCCTGGAGAGATATTGAACTAAAGTGGAGCCAACATTTCAAAAATCACAACAAGGAGCGTTTATTTTCCAAGTCTCACGGTTTTGACCCGTCTGACCCCCTGTTCTACCTATCCACACATACGCCCCACGGTGATTGGACTGTCACCAGGTAAAGTAAAACATCAAATATCCAATCGCCAGTTTCAGAGGTGGTCAGAAATGCAATTGGCCACACTGAAAACAAAACAGAAATCCATTTATAATGAATGGAAATACAATTTTATGTGTGTGTCCTGCCAAGAATCCATTCCTATCAAACAGACACCAAGATGCAGAGCGGGAAATCCGTGTCTAATAGATGGAATATGACGGAGAACAAATAAGAAAAGGGGCTCCACTGGCGTGACTGCACAAGTTCAGGCTTCGGTTGGTGAAAGGGGTGTCATGTGGTGCCAGAGTAGCAGCCCCCTTTAGGGTGCAGCTTTAGCAGTGCACTTCCATGGGCCGGCTCCTCCAACCAAAATCAGAAGTGCAAAGTACACATAAACAGATTCTACTCACCAACCCTCTATGTACATATGTTGGCCGAATCAACTCTAACATACAGTATCTGCTCCAAGCATGTTTCTATTCTAAGTACAGAATATGACAATCATTCACACATGGTTACAGTGTGAATGACTATCATCAAACACAACTGTCAGTACGGACCATGACTGCCTTACGCCTGTGAGTACTTCCACTTGTCCTAAAGTAACAGAAAGCAACTGTTTATGGAGGTGCAATCCAAATAATGGAAGTAAGCTGGCAAAATAAATTTAAATGAATTCATCCTGAGTTTCATTTTGATTCCTGCAAACTAATATGATGCCTTATTGTAGTGTGACTGAGAAGCTAGTGCAGTGTGAAGAGGAAACAAACAGATACAGCTAGTGGGCTGAAGTGTGACAAATGGTGTTACAACCACGGAGAATAAAACTTTTATTGTGCACATTTTAAGGACGATGTTCAGATTTTTCCTCGTTTTTTTTATTATTGATTCAAATAATAATCAATTTAAGTTCAGTGCGCCACATTTTGACTTAATCAGATGAAATTATAATAATAATAATGAAAGAAATGACCTGCATGAACACCTACAGGACAAATAGTCAGCTATTATAAATAAACAGAACAATAATGTTCCAAAGTTCTGACGGTCTCATCCCTTAAGTTTGAGCATGAAGGCTATTTCTCGTCCCACTGAGAGCACGTCAGTCCACAGCTCAACACACACATACGTACACAAGCGAGCGCACACACACACACACACACAACAAAGGGAAGCAGCAGTGCAGTCGGGCCCTGCAGCTGTAACTCTATTCACTGTGAAAATATGAGGAATACAATCTCCCTGTATTCTCCCATTCAAAGCTCCAGTAAGCAAGAGCGCACACATCTCCAAAGACAGTCAAAGAGAGTATTTGTGGGTCAGGAAGGACTGCTGTGGCACCGTGGAAACTATTTTAGTCAAGCAAAATTTACCCCTCACAAGCAGCAGAAACGAAATGTGCAGAGAAAAGTGATTTTGTCGTGCCATGAACTAATTGTTGTTTCACACTAGAATAAAGGTTGAGATGGAAATCATCATTTTCTGCAGGCGAGCCTGATAACTATCAGCCGGTGTGCCAAAAAGGGAGCCTGAAAGGGAAGCGGAGAAAGGAGGACTCACAGAGGGAGACTTATTATCACATTCCAGGCTCGAAGAGCTACTAAATTGAGGCTCACCTGAGCTGCAGCCATGCTCAGCCACTCAGCCAGTTGAGTGGCAGTAGACACATTCCTATTAGAGTCTAATGAAGCTATCTGTTCATTTCAGATAATAGCAGCTCAGGATCCAGGGCCATTGCTTCCAATTTACATTTCTCAACGAGCCGAGCCCACCACTCCAATTGAGCCGAGCGGGGGAATTTGAGAGCAGAAAATTAGACGGCTCTCATATCGCAGGAGGAAAAAGCCCCCTCCAGCTGCACGTGGCTGGGGAAATCAGCACCCACACGTGCACACAAACACGCATACTCGCTCACAAATGCATGCATAAACACTTAGACTGCACAAAAAAAAAAAAAAATCACACCAAAAGATGCACCTCATCCAAGGAACTAGAGGAGTGAAGACACATATTAAAACACGTCTTTTTACTAAAATGTGCCAAATAAATGAACACACATACACACTGAAAAATAAAAGCACTTACAAACACACATATGCACACACTCACGTATACTGCATGCATACACTCACCAAAACATTCACATATTCCCGCACATGCGTACTAAAGCCAAAATGAGAGCATACACAAACATTTGCTGACGGTCTTTCTTACTCTCGCCCTCTCTCACCCACCAACACACACACACACAGCTAGCAAGCTAGCGTCAGCCAAGCATATAGCCCCTGCCCCATCAGGGAGTGCCTCTGAACGGGAACTAGGAGTATTAATAGCAAAGTGAGCCAGTCTGTCTGGGAGGGAGGAAAACCTCACAGAGGTAGGAACAGGTGAATCAATATATAACACCTACCTAGGCCATCATCAACCACCCAAAAACATAAACTGACCCTGACGAAACAGAAGTAGGAGAAGACGAGTTTTCATGATAAACTGATGGGAATACATTTCTTTTTTTTTATTTATTGTTTGTTTTTTGGGGGAACTGCACTAAATCCAGCGAGCACCCTCACAAATACAATTTGAGACCACTTGTCATGGAGCATTAATTCCCATTTTTCCACTTGCTGGTGGCCTTGTATCTCCTGGCATGGCACACGTATGTTGAAATATTAACATGTAACATCGCAGCAAAGATCTGCAGGGCGCCTATTTTGACGTCTGTGCTCTCACAATTCAACAGCTAAGTCAACCGTTCAGTAGTGCCTCGCTTCCAGTAAAATGTGACGAATGAAACCCGATTCGCAGCAGATGTACGCAGGAATTGAATCCTCAGACAGAATTAAAATGTTGGATGAGTGAGAAGAAGAAGCTGTCAGTCAGAGTCTAGAATCAACACATGGCCTGATCAGCAAAGCAAGCAGAGACCCTCCCATCTGGACGGAGAAGACACTCTCCCATTCAGAACAGAACAGAATAGCTGCGTGCACATGTTCTTCGGAGATCTCCCATCTCACTGTGAACAAAGTGGAGAGGGCTTTGTCTCTGCAGCCTGGCTCTGTGCATGTGAAGGTTGGCAGGCCGCAGTGCAGGCAAAGCAAGGCGACTTGTGTCTGTGTTAAAGGGTGAAGTGTTCACCTCCCATTATGAATTATTCAAGTGTAGAGTCGCTCTGTCTGATGTTGCTGCTGCTTGCCCAACCCCTCTGCCCCCATTCCTCTTTCTTTCTTTCTTTCTTTCTTTCTTTCTTGCTTTTTTGCTTTTTTCTCTCTATATATATTCTATTCTTATACCTCGTGCCTTACATTTACATTCCTCATACAGCCTACACACAGATTTAAACTCACATGAAGGCATACAGCCCTCCTGCGCACATACTGTATAATCTTATATCTTTACATTCACAAGCAGAAAGACTTACACACCCACACAAACCTTATGCTTTTATCTACCTCTGAAGTCCAGAACCCATGCTGTTAAATTGAAGATACCATTGTCCATCTTCAGCTCAATGTTTGGCTAACACTCGCATACAAATAAAGGCCTACGGTGTGTGTGGAGAAAGGGGTGTTATTTTAAAAGGAGCAGCATGTGTAAGCACATTTACAGCTTCTCTGAAAGGTACCATCGCTCACAAACGCCCATCCGTCCCAGCGGGACTGCTGCGCCGGGCTCTCCGGGCCAAGCCTCCCCAGCGCCGGCTAAAAATACCCGAGGCCTCCCGACGCCCCGCAGCGGGCCAGCATCACACCACACAGCCACGCAAAGGGAAACACTGCACCACGGCAAAGGCAAAGAACTTTTTCTTTTCTAATAATGGTAACAAATATTCTTAAACAATACGCGATTTGTCATATTTACTCTCAAGTGAAATTCCAATTTTCTCTGTTTCCCTCAACTTTTCCCAAAGTTTTATATAAGAAAATCATTAGAAGTTAATGAAAGCCACACAGTAAACGTTGTCTTTAAAAAAAAAAAAAAATGTTGGCCGAGGCTCGGTGCCGAGATGGAATAGAAGATTACAAGAAATATTTCTGGACTCCTGGTTCCCTTATAAATAGAGAGGAAAATAATAAAATAATAACATGAGTTTTCCATCACCCCGTTCAAAGTTGAGGTTTGTTTTCCATGAAAATATATTTTTCTTATTATGCAATTAATGTATTTATTGCATCAAGTCCCACAGAGTCGACAAGCTGGCAGGACAGGCCTTTAATTAATTTCCCCATTTACTGATCTAGCTTTAATATAAGCTTTAGAAACGTGTCAACACATTTACAGCAGACTATTTTACGACCATCGATTTTCAAGTTTACAGACGTCCTGGTGAACCGTGAAGGCTCCTTTCTCCCGTGCTGCGCGCTGGAGGACAGATCTGATCTGTCGGCTCAGAAATGAAAGCCAGTTTCACTTTGTTTAGCCTTCATTTGTGTGCACACAGACCTGAAGCACACAACAACTAAAACAACTGCAGTTAGTTCAAACTAAAAAAAAAAAAAAAAAGTTTCTTGACTGTGTCTAATTATACACCTGAATATATTTAAAAAGAGGACACGTTCAGGGACTTTTAAGGTGACTTTTATCAACCTCTCAGTTAATCACTCCCAAATGTGTTTCTGGCCAAAATTACAGCTTGCTTTGATTCAGTCTAAATGCGGATCAGGTGTACTCATCTGTGACTTTTACACTGGTTTTATCTGGTTTATTGCTTCACTGCTACCCCGCATTAGACAACAATTTCAAGTGTTTGATTGTCTCTGAAAACTGGAGCATAATCAGGTTTGTAAAGCAGAGCCATTTGCTCCGACGCCGTTAAAGCTTTAAACCAGACGACAGAAAGAGATCCGATGGTTCAAAGTGTGTTTTGACCTGTTACAGGTTCTTATTTGCGGTGTGGCAGTGTGCATTAATTTCTATAGAATGAGAGACGCAGCGGCTCGATACTGACACTCTCTGGCAGATTTATGTCTTGGAAAGGTGACTTTAATTAGCCGACATGTTTTTCATATTCAAACTTAGCACTTTTGCTGCTGCTACTAACTTGAAAACCAGTGAGAAGATTTATATCTGTCTCCTTTTTTTTTCCCAGTTTGAACGCTTTTACCGTCTCCCTCTGACACACACACACACACACACACACACACACACACACACACACACACACTTACCAATAGACTTTGGTATATTTTGTCAGGGTGATGAGTGTTCCATGCGGTTTCTTTTTTCAGTGCTGAGCTCTTTATACAAATTATCCATCAGCTTTATGTCTTTATAAACTCCTCCACTATTATATAATAAATGCTAATTACAAAAGTTTCTCGGGGCAATGGCAATTTCCAGACTGGCAGAACAGCTCTGCTGACCTCCACACTGCCACTCTCTGATCACTTTATTTTATTTTATTTAATTGCAAACTTTTACTGCACTCGTGCCTTCATGTCAAGTGTTGGGAATAAAACCTCCTGATCTCCTGCGTGTCACTGAGGAGCAGCTCTGCGACCTCTGCCAGAGCGAAGCAAGACGTGGCGCACAAAAAGACTCGAGTGTAAACAAGGTAATATTTTGAACTGACTTTTGAATTTTCGTTCAGGAGATGAAAATTTTAGATTTTAGGTTTAAACTTGTTGGGGAGTTTGAGAGGGTAGCCCATATGTTTCAGGGGTCTTTGGGGATTTCAGTTGCAGGAGTGTGGATTGTAAATAAATTCAGCGGACACATGATGGATGGTTTTTGGGTGTATGCTCTTATAGGACTGCTCTCTCGACGTGGCCTTTGGATCCAAACTTTCCAAACTCCACCATCACGATGAGTTTCTTCCTTTTTGCAGCTGTTTACTTGTGCGGCAGGAGGATCAGGGACACGGTTTGGTGCCTTTATTACTTCACTTGATCGTCTCTGACCACTGAATCACTGCGGGCTAGATTACACCAACTAAAGGCTCATTCCGATTTATTTAATTACTTTATTGGTATCAGGGATTAAATCACTCAAATCCTGCTCACTCGTTCACGTGAAGCACCATTTTAGAATCAGAAACTATGAGTGCATTCAGATCAGAAGTATTTTATTTATTCGTTGTACTTTTTATTTTTTTTATTATTTATTTTTTTCGTGATCATTGGCCCGTTAGACAGCGTGACCCAAATCTTTACCCAAATGCATTTCCCCCCCTGTGGGCAGTTTTAACCTTAACCCAACTGCTCCTTCAGCACGCGTGTTCCCTTCCTTCTTCCTTTGACCCGCTACGACACACTTTACCCATGACAGGGATTTACTGCAGGGCCTAACAGTGACACTTTTTTAAATTCATATTTTGAAGGTTTTCATAAAGTTATACAAATGTGCCAGTCCAGGAGGAGACTGTGTCACTTGTTTCCAGCGCGGACTCACATGCTCGAAGAAGCCACTCTGCTGACCGTGGATCGGTCTCCCCGCTTCCAAAATATCCCCACATGCAGGCTAATAACTGAAGAAGTGAGCCAGGCTTGAAATGGAAATGAGAGTCTGCACCTTCGTCGTTTTTCACTCGTTTAAAGAAACGTCGGATTTAAACAGAATCTCAAACACAGCCGCTCCATGACTTCGTCAAATGGACAGTGAACAAGATCCCCACAGCAGCCTGCAAGCCAACTGTTTTTGGATGTATTTAGGTCAGAACCATAAAAAGAGACATCCGCGTTTTTACGCACCATGCGATTTTGCTCATCTTCTATTTATTGCCTTTAAATCGCTGTCTGGAGAGCTGAACTGGGGCGTCTACCCCAAATGGATTCTTGGATAAAGCGGATCAGCGTGGACCTCTCATGGAAACACAGACATAGGAGTTTCTTTACGTGTCTCCGGCCCCGTCATAACTCAGCGATGGGCGCTTTGGGAGCTGTCTCGCCATCGTTCAGTTTCTTCACCCCCGTTTAAACAACTATCAGTCGCCCCGTTCGCGACACTGACCGAAATCAGGCTGCCTTGTCTGCCTTGCTTAGACGAACTTTCAAGTTTATTGTCAAATTACTGTCAGTTAGTGATCACATCCCGACTCTCTGCGCTCCACACGGTCACCTCCACGCGCTCCATATCAGCATATTATTGTTATCATCAGAATTTGGACAGTCCGCGCCGAGCGCACGGCGCTGCTCGAGACGTGTGCCGTAGCGCACCGTTCACACACACACATACACACACATATACACACGTACGCGCGCACTCATACGCATAAACACACATGTCCGCAGAGCGAGAGTTCCCTTACCTTCGTTGGGGGGGTAGATGATGGGCACCGCAGGAAGAACGCAGGACAACAAAAGCGGTAAAATGAAAAGGAGTGATCGCGGATTGCAATCCATGGCGGCGGATCAGAGGTGCATAACTCCATGAAGCCACTGACTGATCTGAGAGCGTCTTCTCTCCACTCAGCTTTCTCCCTCTCTCCTGCTCCGTCTCCCTCCGGTTGGAGCAGTTTTCCGCTGGGTCCTACAGAGTCTGACAGACAGCAAAAACACAGCGCGCCAAGTTCACCACAGGTCAGTTTAGATCCTTCACCGCGGACGTCTCCCTGACGTGAATGACAGATATTCAGCATATTTTACAGCCTGTGCAAAACTGCAATTTGATTCACAAGAATGGAGAGCAATCATGGCAACAGAAGGGGTAACACCGTACATCTATGCTCCTGTGACCCTCTACTGGAATAATTCAGTCACATTTCCCAAACATCACTTACAGTATTTCTCTGCTTTACTCTCCCAGCAAGTGAGTTAAACATACAGCTGGTTCTGAACAGGAACTATGCGATCTATGTAATATATGTGACCTCTTATCACATTAGAGAACCACTGAGGCTTTATTTGGCTCAATTATAATTACAGCAGCTCAGTCCAGGATTTACAGACCTCTATTAGAACAAGTGGAAATCAAATGCACTTAACAGCCAATAAGAGTTTCTTTATTAAAGGAGCGTGCGGGACAGTCAATAAGAACCTGATGTTTTTAATAAAACGGCTAGCAGCGGCCTGTGATTTGGAATCACACAGAAGGAGCGTTATGGTTTTAATCCTGACAGTGGAGCAACCGTTACTGCCCACTTGCTTTACATTAAGGATCTGGAGGAGCAAACAGGCTCCTGCCATTTTTAACGCGGCCTTTGAAATGGCCAGGAGGGACGCTTTAACCTTATTTTGGAACAAACAGGAACCAGCTGATTTATTTTGTCACAGGGAAAGTGATGCAGATCCTACAAGCAGGGCACATGGAGAACTAATGCATGTATCAAGACAATTATTTTTTTTTCTTCATCTTACTGTTATAAAAATGAAGTCATGATAAGACTTGTTTTTATGCTTAAATTACTTTGATTTTCTTGGCTGCTCACACATATGATTTACAGTCGTGTAATTTTAACACAACTAATGGCCTACTTATGAAAAAACATCATAAATATTTATCGATGCTGCTTCAGTGTGATAATGCTGGCTGGCTGACGGACAGAGCTTTATTCATCATTGTTTGGCGGGACCTGCCGTGTGCTTGTATTTGTGCATTTTTCTGTGAGGGCCATTAGGGGCCCCTGACAGCACAATCCTTGATCTGCACTGAAAGGCTGGGGTGGCGGTGCAACGTCAGGGTCCTCGCCGAGACGCCAGCTGTTGTGGTGGGGGGTTGGAGTTTGGGAAGGCATCTGACGTGTGGGAAAAGTTAAAGAAGTCAGCACACACGAGCCAACGACGCAGCTCCACTTGGATTTTGTAGAAACTGTTAGAAAATTCAAGCGACTTCCAGGATGTGATTTATAGCACGATCACAGCGGGGGCTGCAGTGGGATGTCTCTCTCCGTCGCATATAAAAGAAATTCCTCTCGCATTAAATAAGACAAAATATTTTCTGTGATGAAAAGCTAATTCACTAAGCATATTTCAGCGGTGGGGATTTTTTCCAAATCTGAAAAACTGAGGGCAATGCCAAAAGTCACAGTAGCATCCAGTTTAACTAATGCTAATGTTATGCTCCCACTGAATGAACTTAATGAACATTTTTTTTTTTTTTTTCGGAGAAAGATTACACAAACCATTACCTCACGGTAGAAAACATTGCTAAATTTGCGTGAGCCTATGCAAATGACATGCTGCATTTTGACTAATGGCTACACGCGTGGAGCTTCGCTTTCACAAACTTGTGCATTTTGAGGAGAATTTTTTTTTTTTTTATTATTAAGTGTCTTGCTCAGTTGATTATGTTGCTGGCAGTGTGTTCAAAAGTCCTTTGAAATGAAGCAGGGGCATTTTTACAAAGCATTTAATGTAGATATTTTATGACAAATGACTTAACAGCAAAGTCAGAGCGCCGTCTCACTCTGAGAGATTTATTAGTTTCAGCTTGTCAATGGATACAGCGAAGAATGATGTCAGGAGGTCTCCGGCCACGTTATTAAGTGGCTGTGGCATGTGGATTTACAGCAGGCTTTAGACGTGCCAGCCTTCGTCATACATCATCTTCTACATCCCACTAATTCACTTATTATACACTGAGAGAGATTAATACGAGAGGCTCGACGGCTAACAATCAATTCAAGGGCTGGTCGTTCTGGTCTTGTAGTTGACACATGAGGATGTAGTTTTTTCTCAGAAAACAACAGTTTTAATTTTCAAATCCATGGAAAGTTGTCAGAATTATAAATATCCTGGAAGTTGGAAAAGAAAGCAAGCGTTCAAGAATTATGAGCTTAAGTTATTCTTAATTTGAATAATGCTACTCTTTACATGCACCTTTTCAAGCAGACATGCCGCTCAAAGTGCTTAAAACAGCATATTAAATTGAATGCTGACAAGAGAACAGTTGAAAATTAAAATGACTGAAAGCATTCTTGATTGTACCGTATTAATATGATGACAGCATATGATACAAATATAAAGGAACTTCTTGCTGACAGTCAAACATAATTAGCAGTAATTGCTTTCATTTGGTTGTCTGAGAGTTGCTGTTATTGTGCTTTTATTCAATAAACCTGAAAGTTAGTTCAGACTAATTGTTGAAAATCTGTTTCTGATTGTGGTGAATCGGAAAAATGCGACGGGTCCCTCCCGTCTATCCACTCCAACATTTTTTCCCTCTTCTCAATGAGCGCTTGTCCATTCTTGAACCCTTGCCAGTGGAACAATCCGGTACGAGATGGAGGAAAATATTGATTTAGAGCCGCAATTGTAAGTCATGATGTGTCCTGACATGGCTGTGTAGTGCTCCAAACTCACAGAACAGATGCTGCTTAGGAGCGGCTTTGAAGCTGCCGAGGCTTGGCCTTCTTACACAGTAACATACAAACAAACAAACAGATAGGCTGACTGTGTTTACTGCCTGCTGTCAGTACCCTCTTCCTCCCTGCGGTTCTCAGGCGGCACATTCCTCCATACTCACAGCGTACAGAAGGAGGAGAAGCCAGCGGGCTGCTGGCATGTAACACTATCCCCCCACACCAAACATCATACCAGGGACGCTTTCTTACCATTGCCAGCACCACCACTCTTCACCGTTTTCCCTTGTCCTTTTATTTTGTTGGAGCACGGGGGAATTCTAAAACTGCCGAAAATTGAGATATTGTTCTCATTAAAGCACTTTTTTTTGCACATTATACCCATGTGCATGACAAAAAAAATACTACTACGGCATTGTTTATGAGCAATTCAAGAGGAATGATAATAATAATTAGTACTAATACGAACAACAACATGTGTTTCACTTGTCTCCAGAAAGAGAAAAAACAAAACAATGATCACACGGGTTTATTGAAAGTAGCGGGACGTACAGACTACCACCCAGCAAATACTTGGTGACGCTACATTAAGACAATACTTCTTATGTCCCTGCAGAGATTCTGTGATAATTGTCTGAAAGCAGTAAAAGCTGCAGCCTCTCATTGCAATTTCTGCAAGTTTCACACAGTTGCAACCATTTTCCAGTCACAGCTGATTTCGTAACATCAGGCAGAGTTAATATCAGCTCATTCTTATCTCGTGAAGAATGCGTCCAGTTGTTTACACGAAGAAATCAAGCGCCCCTCTGTTTCCGGTATTCGCACCCATGATTAATTGGGTCATGGTTCATGTGGCAAATTCTCCTTCTCGCCTTCAGAGAGACGGCTGTGATATGACTGACCGACCTGCCATGACTGGGTCCTGTGAGACAGAGCTGGGCCTGCTTCCCACTACGAACAACTCTCTCTCTCTTCACGTCCAGGCACAATAACGTTTCATCAAACTGCTACAGCGCAGCGGGAAGAGGCTGGCAGAGAGGAGAGTGTAAAGCATGGCAGAAGTAGATTTATGGATTATTCCTTTTATTCTTTGAAGTAAAAGACGGGATTATCGCCCAGTGTTAAAAGCCGGACTGTCCCCTCGATGCCATTCCGTAAAACCTGGGAAATAAAAGGTGCTGCACCCTTCAGCAAAGATTTCGTAGTTTTCCATGATCTGTGGTTTGCAGTGTTTTTTCACAGGCTTGTTTCTACTACGGCAGAAACATTGGTCAAAAATATGGTCGCATGTGTGTCTGTGTGAGTGACAGCAGTATAAGCAGTTGGTTGTGTTTTTCCCTCAGAAGAGCAACAACCTGTCAGAACAAAACCTGGTGCTGAAAGCAGTACTCCAGTTTTTTACTTAGGAAAAAGTAGGAATACTACAAATAAAAGGTGAAATACTTATGCTATAACGCTGTCTTAAAAATGCTCGATAAGTGAAACGAAACTGTCAGTGGATGAAAGTACTCATGGTGATGAAGGGTTGAGTTCGGTTTCGCAGATGGGATATTGTTTGGGGGATTTCTGTGATGCATAAGGAACAGAAAGAGAGAACGAAAAGGAAGGACAGAAATAAAGATGTGAGAGTCAACGGAAAATCTGAATGTGAAACATAAGTGCAGCCAACACACGAATGTGCCGGAGAAAGAAATATAACACATTTCTCTGAAAACGTGGGAAGGTAGAAAATCCTCAAAATTGGACTTAAGTACTGTAACTGAGTGCTTGTATATTGCTATTATTGCTTTCATTAGGTTTGTACCAAAGCTTTATACAACAAATATCTCAAAACAAGGACATCCAACAGAAGGATTATTAATATTAAAGCCCACGTTCTCATAGAGGTCAGTGCAGAGGACACAGTGACAGTAGCGGGACTCTCTGTTGATGGCGTTTTTCCCTCTGTCTGTCCTGGGTGGATGCTGTTGCTCATGAAAACCAATCTTTCAGATAGCGAGCGCCGTAACAGACGTTTAACTAGATGTGAAGCTGCTGATTATTCCTCTAAAACAAAGCATACAACAGTGTCCTACCTGGGAACACATTTAGACAGCCGAGAAATGCTCTGAAACAAAACAGTCTGACATGACGGTTTATTTACTGGAGGGCAGCTAAACAAGGCTGAACCATAAGAGCTGGTAATTAGAGAGGGAGGAAACAACATTTGGTCTCCTTGATGGCATTGAGGTTTTGTCACAAGGAGACACACAAAAATGCAAACAAGCTGACAGAAACTCTCCCACCGTTTCTCTCCCTCATGCACACACACACAGACACACACACACACACACACAATACAGGATCTTGTGAAGAGTAAAGTTTGGACATGTGTTTGGTTGTAAATGAAATGACCAATTTATTTGAAGTTTTCTGAATATAAATCCGTAAACAATCAGTTTTTCCTTGCTTTCATTCCTTACTGTTAATACACAGAAACTGTGTTTTGTCTCCAACTCAGCTAAAAGTGGAGCCAGCAGCCAGTTTGCATCTTGAAATGTGCAAAATTAATCATTTTAACTGAGGAAAAAAAGAAAACATCGTTTGGAGGCAGAATACTCGATCGCTAATTTGACTGTAATGATAAACTCATTTCACGATGTTGCAACAGAACAGTCATGGCCAGAGATAATTAGCTAAAGTGAATGGAAGTATTGTGTTTTCTGGGAGGGAGTTCTGTCCTGATGCAAGAGGACGTCCGTCAGAGAATCAGCTCTCATCAGACTTTGAGGGACAATGTCTTAACCCCCATCTCGCTCCCTCTGCTGGTCCCTCTGCCAGTATTGTCTTGGAAACTATTCCTCGTCCATCTGCTATAGGATTAGATTCAAGCACACGCGCGCACACCCACGCAAAATGACGGCTTTTTGAACAATGCCTGTCAAATTCGACCTTGTGAGCAACGCGCTTGACTTCCAAAGCAACTCCAGAGTGACAAAGAAGCCGTTTCTGCATTTTTATTCAGAAAATCAACTTTCATAATATACTCACAAATGAGGAGAATGAATGTGGCATCTCAATTTTGTTTGCTAAAAAAACTGGATCAATGAATGATCAACGTTCAAAATGTCACATGTGACAGTTTACAGATATTTAGTGGATTATTTGGCTTCAGCAGTGATTGATTATTTTGTCTGATAACATGTATTAAACCTAAAAAGACCATGTCTATAATAACAGATCCAGAGGTGAGCACAGGAAGTTCTGCATGTCAATCCAAAGTCATAAGAAGGGTATCAGTTACTGTAACTGTGCGTGTGTGTGTGTGTGTGTGTGTGTGTGTGTGAGTATGCCTGTATGCTTTCTAATGGCTTCACTCTCAGAGCAGCAGTCCTCATTGGGAAGACAGTCAGGTCTGTTGCTGCGCTGTTGCAGAGACATTTAACTAAAATATTCAGGAGAAAAGCACCTTAATTATACAGATGATGGAATACAGGCCCTGAAGTAGTGTGTGTTTGGGCGTGTGTGTGTGAGGGAGAGAGAGTGTGTCAGTACCACACGACTTCCATAATAGCATCTAATTGGCCTATGGCTCCGCCGATCTGTCACTCTCATTGGGTGCATCTGTGTTGTCTAGACTGTTGATGCAGCTTTTTTTTTTTCCTAGAGACACATTTATGTGTGCTTATATAGTATACGCACACGCACACACATATGAATGTTTGCACAACGTATAAGCAACACAGATATATACATAACACAAACACACACAGACAAGTGTGCACAAACATTCAGTCACTACTCACGTCCGCACAAAGTGTGGTGTATTATGACAGACTTTTGTGTTTACTTCTGGTGCTGCAGGAGAGGAAGACGAGACAAAATGGAAGACACTGTGGAGTCAGGAAACAAAAACACACACGTGCACTCACTCACACACACACACACGCACGCACGTGCACACTTGTTGCCTGCTTCCTGCCAAAGCTACTAAATGAGGTGTTCCTTTTTCATTAATCATGGCTGTTGTTCAGGTTACCTGAGCGACACGCGGTCAAGCAGTTAGCCAAAACAAAAAAAAAAAAAAAAAAAAGGCTGCAGCACTGAGTGACACTGAACAGCATTGCATAGGTTCTAATTATATCACATTAATGTGTTTATTTCAACACCTACTCATTAAATAACGCTCTCTCGGCCTACACAGAGCATTTTCATTGAGAGTATATGGCTGATTTATTTGTGAAGGAAAGCTTATGGGGTCTTGACACAGAAGCATGAACTGTGCTGCATATACAGAACAACATGAGGATTAATGTGCTGCACTGATGGATAACGTAAAACAAGTGATGCCCTCAGACTTTTACTGGAAGCTGAAGCTTAAACAGAGCACGGTGTAATGTCGAAATAGTAATGTCTTTGTCTACCATTGTAAACCACCCTTATGTGTATTTTTGTGTTTCTGTCATCTTCTCATAGTCTCTCGCCTGTGCAGCTAAGAACAGTTGGCAAGCATGGTGAAAACCAAGGCTATGGGTGTGGTGCACATCCACAAATTTAATCCCAACTGTGTTTAGTAAGACCTTGTGTTGAAATATCAGAGTGTCCTGGCTAAATCCTTCCTGGAAGCCTCGCCGGAGTGCCGTTTTGTTTGTGGCAATGCTCTTAACGGTGCTACAAAGCATAATGTGCAGATTACAACCCCACTGGAAATGTACATTTACAATAAGATATTCATTAGTCGAACATCACAAGACAAAACCTTTCAACCATGAGGCATTTTGACTACTGTGAACAGTAAAGTAGCTTCAAAAAATGCTTTTCTTTGTGTATAATATGTGTCAAAGAAGCCCATAAGAAGCAGAGATTAACTTTTCTCATTATTATCAAGCCTCTGGAATATTAGTTTCTTTAGATTTCTTATCATCTGTAACTATACAGCTGTACAAAAACTATTAAAGCTAGACTTTTTACATGGGTGCTGTCTCGAGTGCAGTCATAAGCATGCATTTACAAGGAACTTGGGGAGCATTAAAATGCTTTGCAGGAACGGATAGAAGAAGCTTTTGACCGAACTCAAACTCCAAACTGTCAAAGAACTTAAGTGAAACGTTAGAGGAAAGTGAGGCTGAGCTGCTGATGTGAACAAGTGAACAATTATGTGTGCTTCTTGGACTGGGAATGATTATATTTGCTCAGTTGAACATAATCACATCAACTCATAATAAGCAGTTGTCACATTAGTGATTATACATTGCTGACGATGCTCAAACCGACTGCTCGTCACATAAACTTGCACACGAGAACAAAAACCACCATGTATGAAAAACAAGACATTGTATCCACTTTTTATTACTCACAGAGAGTCTGCTGGGCGTGTTCACTCTTTTCCAGCCACGCTTTGCCATGTTAACTGTTACAGCTCCGATAGATGTCGAGCACAACCTGAATGTGGACGATTTGCCCAAAGCCATAACATATGAAACTATAACTAACCTACAACCCCGATTCCAAACAAGTTGTGACGCTGCGTGAAACATAAATAAAAACAGAAAGCAATCATTTGCAAATGAACTATGTTCCTGGAGCCCATGTAGTAACATCCTTTATACAATCATGTGTTCACAAAGTGGTGAACCTCGCTCCATCCTCGCTTGTGAACGACTGAGCCTGTCAAGGACGCCCCTTTCATACCCAATCATGACACTATCACCTGTTATCAATGAGCCTGTTTACCTGTGAAATGTTCCAAACAGTTGTTTTTGGAGCATTCCACAACTTTCCCAGTCTTTAGCTGCTCCTGTCCCAACTTGTTTGAAACGTGTTTCTGCATCAAATTCAGAATAAGCAGATACTTACAAAAATCAATGAAGCTGACTAGGTAAAAAATTAAATATATTGCCTTTATACAGCTTTCAATGGAGTATTTGTCAAAAAGGATTGGGTAACTGTCTTCCTTTGGCTGCTTCCCACTGGGAGTCACCACAGAGGATCATCTGCACGCCCAACCCTGCATGGACATCAGCATATCGTCTTTATCAGGGTTGTCACTAATATACGTACATACAGTGTATTCTACATCGCTGTTTGAGAAGTAATGAAACCAACAGTGCAGGTCAAAACGAGCCTGTGACTCTATTGTTGCTCATCATAACCAACCCTGTTCCCGTAAAAACCAAACGGCACTTCATCATGAATCAGGTATGTTGGCATCCGTTATCCCATTATTTGTCAGCGCAGTCTAAGTATGTATATCCTCTGGCACACATGGTTACCATCAGCACAACTCTGACCACAAAACCACAGTGTTAGTCTAATCTCTAAATACCGTGTGTAATGCCCCCCATGTCATTATGTTGCCTCGCTTTATGACACACACACAGTCCTCCAAAACAGCACAGCGATGAGAGTATATTTGTACCACATCCAAGCGAATCACTGTAATACTGAATGGCAAAACCCTCATCACTTGTCACAGCGGCTGTCTTTCATGTGAAGGGCGTCTGAAGCTCTTCCTGTCTTGTTTCAGACGTTTTAAAGACATTCTGCAGAGGGCTTAACCTGCTTTGACCAACAAGCAGGCACACAGCCTGAATGCTGCAAGCCTGCTTTTGTTTCGGGCTTTTATCTGCGTGGGTTGATGAGGAAGGTGGGGTCAACGTAGACACATTTGGGTAAACTTCTATTGTCCTTTGTCTGTCTTCAACTGCCACTGTCTCTCTCTCTTTCCACGTCCCTCCAATTCTCTTACTTGGCTACCAAGACTCATCCTGAGAACAGAGAGATTACCTCCATTTGTCTTCATTAGCATATTAGCTAACAGGCCCTTTCCTGGAGCCCGTGGGAAACTGCTGTAATTGCTAAGATAGCTGTAGACTAAACCACTGAAGGAATCTGCAGAGCGGTGTGTGCGCGTCTTTCAGTAATGGAGGGATTGCAGAGATGAACTTCACCTTGACTCCCGTCTCCCATGCTCCTCTCTTCTGCCTTATATCTCTGCGTGTGCTCCGCGTGTGTGAGAGCAGCGAGGAAACAACAGCCCAGAAAATTACTCTGAGCAGCCAGCTGTTTCTGAATCTCATCACAGGAATTTATCAACAAGCGTAATTCTGGCACCAGCCTCCTATGGTGCTACAAACATTTCCATGAAAAGAATCATCGCACAACTTTCCCATCCTCGCTTGTGAGAGCTAGCTGCTTATGAGGGGTATTTTTGAGTTTTCAATTCACCCGGATGAATGCAGAAATGAATTATCCTTGCATATCTGAATTACTGGGGAAGAGAGGTTGTTTGATCCGTTCTAATATATGGATGATTGCAATACACTGTGATTCAAATTATGAAGCGTGCACTCATCCTCAAAAACACCCTATACAGTCCAACTGGCAGCTGAAATGCTCCTAATTGCGAGGCACAAACAAACATAAAAATTACAGCAACTGTGCCCAATTAGGGGATATTTTTGCAATGCTTTCCGTGGTTCTATGGTTGATTAGCTGCCTGTTCAGGTAAGCAGTTACCACTGAGTACATCTGAAGTTCCAAGAGTTCAGGTCAGAAATGTGTCTCCTAATTTTCCATACATTTAATGGAATTCGGGAGTTGTATTCATATAAACACGGAGGTTTGGTTGATTATATGAATTCAGTTAACTGGAAGCTGAAGGTTATCCTGTCTGTGTGCACCAGTGAACCACTAGTCTTATAAGCAGTTAATAGCTTTCTTTCTCTTGTCCAACTGTCTCATTACTGTTGCAGGAAGAACAGAGAATGGACACCCACAATGGGAGAAAACTAAAAACATGGTTTGCGTATAGTACACATTGCATTAGTCAACATATAGTATGAATCCAACTGTAATCCCCAACATTGCATCACTGTTGACAAAGAGGGCAACAGAAAACAAGGGCAAGCACGAGCACAAGAACACAACGCTGTCCAATTATGATGCATATGTAAGCACAAAACACACCAATTTGTCCTGGGGGTGCATGGCTTGCGTGTACAAGCCGACCAACATAAACACGCTTCTTTGTTAGACAGTCTAAAGCGCTGTGACACAGGCCCAGTGGCACAGTTTCACTGACACACACACTTAGCATCACGCCATCTCTTACCTTCAAATGACCATTTTTTAATGAACTTAACTATTACAGTAGACAGCAATCTGTGCTGCAGAGACACCACATGTTACATGCGAAATGCTTTACCAGACACATTATGATTCATAACTTGGACAAAATCAAATATTTTTCAAGTCCTGCCATCACCAGCTGAAGCTGGCCTTCAGCCAAACATGTTCACTCTTTTTCATAATCAGTACGACAATGCACATGACTGTTGTTGCCTCTCTCAAGTGATTATCTCAGGTCAGTGGAGTGTCTATCCAGGGATGGCATTCATACATGAAGACACTCACAGTTTCGCTTATTTCAGCCGTCAGCAGAAAAAGATGCTACGTTACAACGCTGCCATTGTGAAAAGCAATCTGTTAGCACGAGATCCTTGTGCACTATCATCCATTTTCCAACAACAAAGACAGGTAAAAGAGAATCAGATCCCTTACTTCATGGTGCTCTCCTTTCTAAGACATGCAACTAATGTGTTTGTGTTGTGAATATCTTCATTTTCAGAACATGGGCTTCAGTCACCAATGAGAAAACACCAAGCTAAGCATTTCTGGTCACAAGCTTTTCAGGGGGAAATAAGGAAATAATAAGTAAAATCAAATGATTATTGACTGGACGACTCCTGAACTCCTCCAAGGTTGTATATAAGAAAATGTAAATATTCCAAATGTTTCCAAAGAATGTGGTCGAGGTGCAGCGTAGTGCCCCAATCTTGCAGGTAAATCATCTTCATCAAATAAGCCCAGCTGCTCCAAGTGCTACGGTTAAAAACAATAAGAGATAGAGAGGGATTTTTTTTTCTTATCAAGAACAGATGAGTTTCAGCCTCCCTCAAAGGATGTGTAGAAATTCTGCTGCCCTGATATCTACGTGGAGCTCGTTCCACCACTGTGGAGCCAGGACAGAAAAACAGTCTGGATTCTGTTGAGCGGTAGCTGGGTGCTCTTAGAGTGAGGGAGTAGCAAGCTGTTTGGCAGAAGCAGAGTGTAGTGGACAGGCTGGGGTGTATGCTTTATGCTTTGCGTTATAACTATGCTCAGTTTGAAATTGCACATCTGGTGCAACCGGTGGTATGGCACAACTCTGGCTTTGTATGCAGCTTGGGTGGCAGCAAGAGTGGCAAAAAAATGTAAAAGAAAAAATAAAGCAGGAAGATCAAATGAAGTGGAGGAATGGATGAGAGAAGGTGAGAGACTGGTGGAGTTTGGTAGAAAGGTTGCTTTGGGCCTCCTATACATTGATTGAGTGCAATTTGAGGTGCCGTCTTGTCTGCCCGGATACTCCAGCACCACTTAGATTCTGTTCACTTTGCCAACCCCACCCAGGCTTACACTTCCACCATCCTCCCATCTCGCCCTGACTTCTCTTCATCCATCCATAATACAAAGTTTGCCAGGGGCAGAACCACATGGGCAATTTTAGAGGGAAGAGCATTGCAATTGCGTTGCCTAAAAAAATGCTCAATTGACCTGTCTTGTTAAATGAAGAAGGGCAATACCGCCTGACTTCTTCCCACACATTATCTCTCCTATGTGCTTGAGAGCCAAGGCCATTCCAGGCCGTGCCAGGTCAGAGAACTGTCAGACATCTCACTCTGACACTCTATCCCTCCCTCTCTTCAGTCTCTGCCAGCCTCCACCTCATCCTCCCATAGGCTTTCATGGAAAGTTGCCCTCTTTTGTTGTGCCAGAAGCTGCATCCTAACACTCCTCTGTCCCTCTGCCCCTCAATCATACCAAACGGAGGTTACAGAGGTCTTCAAGATGGATTATTCTACCTCTTCCTAAAGCAATAAATCATACGTTGGACCATCCAGGGCAGAGCAGTAGAGCTCTTTCTGGAGCTGTAAGTACAGCAATCAGGGCGGCCTGACAGCTGGGATACCTGTTCAAGGACTGATTTAACCTGCTATCCTCTAATGACCTCACACAAACACCAGGTCAATCAGTCAAAGTAAACACTCACATGCATTTCAGTGCACAAACACGCTTGTATATTGAGGTTTGATCAATAGGGGTCTTTTTCAAGGCTGATACTGATGTCATTGCTATTATTTTGGAGCGGAAAAACATCAGAATGATTATCAGTTCCAGACTCACAGGTACATAAATACTGGCAGTTTTGTTTTCATGAGGTAAGGCAAATTTAGCTTGATGTATTGGCAAACTGATATGTTGGCTTAAGCCAGTTACACAATCACACGCTGGCAGACTGCCAGAACAGTGAGCCAAAAGTTAGATGGCTTTCCACAAGTTACATCCAGACTCCCACCTTCACACCTCATGACCAGTTATGTTCTGTTGGTTTCTTTCGGCTCACCTATAGATTTACAGCGGACCACCTGTGAGACTCACGTACCAAGCACAGACACGGACACGCCGACACACACAAAATACAACCAGCTGGCAGACAGCAGAGATCCAGTAAAGGAAGGCTATGATTGATGTCTAAACACAGAGGAACAAATGAAACCAATCAAAAGTAATCAGGACTGGCAGCTCAATACAACGGAGGCTGGGCAAACATAAGGAATATGTCCGCGGGTTGACAAGGATGCAGCTACATCCTCTGATTACAATAGCGGCTTGCCATACTGTATACAATCTGTTTCACTGTTAGTCTCAGTTCAGTGTACAAATGTTTACCTTGAGCAGCGGACGATGAACAATGACTTTCATGGGAAGTAGATGAACAATGTCTTACTGACACTTAAAAACATTCACTGGAAACATTCACACGATGTTTTGGCTGGAGCTCGTGCAGGAGCATCCAGACCGATCCTCATTTTGTCCTCACAGTGCAAAGTACATCGAGCATGTCTAAACTGCAAAACATGGAAACTGACTGTCTAGAAAGGTAATTTCAGTGTCATAGTGTTTATGCACTTAAGCTGGCCAAAAGTACATGATTAGTTGCCAGTTTATTAGGTAGTCCAAGCTAGAACTAATGCAGTATAAGACAACAGTCCTGCAAGAAATCCTACATATATAATTTTATAGGTGTTGATTCGACTTCAGGATGCAGTTTATGATGCTGCTGAGCTGCACTGTACAGAAAGGTGTTCTTGTTATTTAGCTTTCCTTACTAATACCAATAGAGTGGACAAAATAATAGTTCTTAATTGACGTTTTCTGACCAGTTTCCATTTGTAGGATGACAGCCCGCCAGACAACAGGCCTGGATTACGCTGTAGGTTATAATTGTTCTGTGGTATTGTACAAAATAACTTCAGGAAAGAGGATTTAGCAAAGGTCAGTAGCCGCAGCAGCATGTCTCAGTTAAAAAAACACATCTGGCAATCATCATTTTTATAGGTGAGTTTTCCAAATGCATCCCAAAACTCCACAGAGGCTAATTTACCTGAGCCACAACTGCAGGTGGACTGATTGAAAAAATGCTGAAATTATTTTGTGTTAAGTCCGGACAAAACATGCCAAATACAGACAACACTGGCACAGAGGAACAGCATTTACAAGCTGAAACTAGGGGGAATAACAGGCATACATTACAGAGTGATCAGGAAGAAGAAGCCTACGACGCCCAAACACGACCCTGATTGCAACACAAAACTGAAGAAACTTCTGGCTTTGACTCCATCGTTCAGTGTGCGAGAACCTTTACTGTTATTTATTGTTCGTAATATTTTCTTCCTTTTTCTCTTGACAGCTTCATTTGCGAAAAGCAGATGCGGCTGTTTCTGAGAGTTTAAAACACAACAACACTGTTTGATCACCAGAAAGAAATTTTCATTGAACTGGCCCAACAGCACATCTGAGAGATTACACTGTGTATTGGCCTTAAAGCTCTCCCAAAACAGGGTGGGAATCTATTAATGGTTTAAAAGTAATTAGCGCAATATAGTAATTAAGTCTTGCCAAAATGACAGTATTTATGGGTGTGTACTTTCTTCTGGTATTCCCAATTACACTGCGGTTTGCTGTATCCTGTGGAGCTGGAAGCGCTGGTGAGGCCGTTGATTTAAGCAGGAACAGTGAATTGCAGCAGTGTGAACGACATCCTCCATTCTGAAAGTTATGCATTCAGCCTTTTTCGTTGTTAGTGTGCTCCTAACATGTTGACGGCAGATGTCTGCTGTCTCAGCCAGTTACTGGCATCGCAAACTGCTGGTTGTAAAATATAGTCACAGTAACTGTACCATTAACTATATCTCTGCGGCGAACTTACTCACCCCTCACACACACACACACACACACGCAAGCACGCACAGAAACACATTAACACATCATGGTGGCGCAGTTACTCACTCTTCATAAAGCAGCAATGTTTGCTTAAGCAACCGCACAAGGGAAATTAACTTAAATTCTTTGTGTTTGTCTCCATCACAAACACACCCACATACACACACATATCGCACACAAATCACTTCAGGGATATGTCAACAGATTCTGTCAGAAAGAGATTTCTTGTTTTCTTTTCTAAAATTACTACAAAACCTTGCAAAGACGGCGCACAGAAGCAAGATGCAGGAAGTTAACCAAAACAAATGAGCAGTCGTCCATCTCCTGCCTCACCTGTCTGAAATTAACCTGGCTGTTTGTTAAGGGTTTACACATTGAATACATTTATAGAATACACACTAATATTTAAGCATCGTAGTCTCCATAGGTCAAAATGATAAAACCACAAATGATCAGGTCACACCAGAAAATGGCACATCAGGGGCACATCATTACAGAGCTGCTAGCTTGTGTATGACATATCTTATTCTGCATTTCAGACAGTTCAGATACAATTTTCATATTAAATTTTGCAGAGGTGTGTTGTGCTCGTGTTCTGCTCCACATCTTTTGGCATTTTGTGATTAAAACGTGGCAACAACACGGAAACAATGTGGCCAAAACATGGTCACAGCTTGGCCAAAAAATATGATCCCCTTCCCATAATACGATGGCTCACCTGATAACTGTCTTTGGCCATGTTTCCACCAACAATAGCAGTGTCTCAGCTCTTCTTTCACTACAGGTGCCAGGAGGAGATGAGCCATGAACCCCAGCTCTTGCAAAGAGAACAGAACTACCATGATGCTACAGTTTGACATGCGCAAGACCAACTCTAGAGCTCCATCATGGGCAACCTTCAAAGAAGTAATTACTGCTCAGCACTATTATTATGGCATTTTCTACAATATTACTTCTGCAGTTATTACGAGAGAAGGCAAGCCAAAACTGACACCACCCGGATCTGGAATCTACCAGAAACAATTAAATGTCTTGTGGGCAGGCATGCACCGAGCGATGCTTTCTAAAAATATAAAGTAATAAGAAAGAGCTGATTGAGGTGTTTAATATTGGGCGTGCTGATTGTCGAGTTGGACAATGAGGTGTGGTGTGGTCACACAGAGCAAAATAAAGGCATGCCTCTTTTTTTATTGTTTGTTTGTGTGTCAGCCAGCCAGGCCACAGAGATATCCACTTTTCTGCAAAATGTATTCACGATTACTGAAGCACAGGATTGTTTCACACAGTGACAGTAATGATCGTTTTGAAACTCAAATTCTACTTTATGTGAATAGAAGGCCAGATGTCATACTTTGAAGTATGGGACTGAAGAATGCCAACATTTACTCGCTAACCTACAGAAAAACAAAACAAAAAAAACATCTGTCTGGGTCGTGTCCCATGATGTTATAAATCTTGTCAGAGGCTTTCTCAGCTTGCCAAGAGACTGTGAAAATTATTTTTAAAAAATCCATATTTGTATAACTCAAAATCCAAACCAGAAAAATGTCACATGAAATATAATGAATGGTGGAGCCATACTCGTAAGTTTTAAAGGCACAGTCAAGCCGGAGTCATTGAGGCCACATACCATCAGTGAACCACCTTGGAAAGCAGCACGTCCTGTTTTCCAGACAATCACAGTATTGAGTTGTTCTCCCAACAGGCCTTTCCCCTGCTGCAGCTAGCTTAAGTCATTACACAGTGTGAGGACGATGGTGATTCCCCTGGAGGTGGTCAAGAGGTAAATTGGAACTGAAGTGAGGGGTTCTGTGTCCACTGTGCAGAGCAGGGCCCAGACGAACCCTGGGGTCTTCAGGCCCCTCGTTAGCAGACTGGCCTACATGTTTTCATTTGCTGGCAAACTGCAGGAGGTCAATTGCTGCTAAATTACCAGCTTTGGCTGGGAAAACAGCGTGCAGATAATTAGTTCACCCTGCCTGTCCACACGATTAAGTTTTCTGAAAAACAGTCTAAGAGACGATTCAGGGCTCCAGCACTGCAATTAGACCAACATTAGTGCAGCATTTGTGCCCGTACATGTATCTGTGCTGGAGAGGCAAGAGGGAGGAACGAGAGAAAAATGATGGTCACTGTTAAGCAGACTTAAAGATCTCGTGACTGATGCAACAAGAAAGGTGAGACACAATCCATGTTAAATTTTACTTATAAACTGCCTTCAGCTTCTGCTCTCATTAAAGATATTTTACGAATAAATAAATACTGTTGAGATCTGTTATTAGACATAATTCCTCCAGTTTCATAAGATTAAAAGCAGCAAAAGTAAATATCATTTACTGCAGCTGGAGTGGAAAAAAAACAATATGAGGTTGACAAAACTGTCAGTGTCCCCAAAAGCATTTCTTCATCCATTTCCTAAACAAAGAAAAACAATTGCAGGACCCTCAGGCTGAAGATTAGACTTGATGTGTAACAAATACAGCCGCACTTTGAGATAGAGGTGTGGAAGAGGGGAGGGATTCGTGTGTCTTAAGATGGTAGCGTGCCCACAGCTTTAGCTGACAATAAAAATACAGTATGAGCTGAATATGTGTGCTGGTTTTGAGGACTTTCTCACAAACTGGCAACGATGGAAAAAACCATCAGTTTTCTTAACCTGGAAAACACTTAATTCGGAAGACAACAGAACTCTGTCTCAATATTATCACTTTGTTTAAGTATCATCATCAGTTTGGAAACAAATTCCATAATATAAAGGCCGAACATGGCGACCTCCATTCAATGCTTCATTCAAAAGCATCTCTTAAAACGCAAAGCTGCCATGAAATCATGCACAAATTGAAACTCAATCTTACGTCACGTGAAGACGGTTTAAGGTTTGAATCAGCCACAGTGTGGGTTTTCTTTCCCGTACTCGCCTTGTATGTTAAATGACCTGGAAACAATACTTTTCCATAGCTTTGAGGGTAAATGGTTGTTTATCTTTATGTGTAGACCAACAAGCTTATAGAGGGTTTACCTGACCCCTGTGTGTCAGGGCAGGCTGCAGCCCTTAACCATGACGAGGATTACAGCAAGTACACGAAAGTACAGAAAAGTGATGGATGGAGAAGAAGAAAAGAAGATAGTCCAAGACGGACGAACTGTGGCGGTGGAGACTTGAAGATATCTGGTGATTTAACACAGTGTAATGGCATCCAAAGGTCTCACAAATGATTGTAATCAATGAAGAAACGCAATGGTTGAGTATACACTGGTAGTGTAAGTACTAAGTTTAAGCACTAAACACACAAGTCAATTAGCCACTGAAGGTATGGAGAGCATTCTTACCTGGAGATTCCTATCGGGCCTGGCTGCGTTGCATTTTGGCTGTGACGTGGTCGCCAGAGCCGATGGCGGCCGGTCCAGGTGACACTTGTGATTCCATCAGAAGGTCTGCAGTGCGTTTCAGAAGCTTTGCTCCATTTGAAATAGGCGGCTAGTCTGTTTTTGATCAAGCTGCAACAGAGCAGATGGAGGCAGGCAGGAAGTCAGCATAGAGATTCTGGTGAATTTTCAAAATAAAACACCCTATGCAGACTCTAAATGGTATATCAACAAGAAACACAGCTAAAATAGACAGAAAGGAAGCCTTTTACTTACATAGCCGACTCGTTGGAAGCACAAACCATCAAGGACAAATGATCAAATCAACACAACCTGAACAAGTCAACAAAACTGGGAAGGCAAAACACTCTGTTTCTGAAAGGCTGCAGAGTTGTGAATGCTGATTTTTTTTCTTATTGTTGTGTTTTTTCCATTTTTGTCTGTTCTTTTTTTTTCCTCTACTATTCACATTTGCATGACTGCACTTGCACTTGGTTGATGACAGCGTTAAAACAAAGCACCAGATGAAGATTTAAGAGTCCATGTCTCCTTCCTCCAACACTGGGCCAAATCTAAATTTACTTTGGGCTTCCCTTCTGTCCAACTACAGTACAGTGAAGACAAAAGGGTCAGGAGACCCACAGACCCGGGAGGACTGAACCCAGTCTTACCTTTGTGTTTCATAAGCAAACTGAGGAATTCTGAGGCAGTGAGATGCTCAGAATTTGGCCTAGTTGTGCAGTTACTGCAGTAAACATCATCCTGAGCTCACGGCATCTGGAGAGAGAAGAAAAACATACGCAAATTGCACATGAAATAAATAAATAAATACACATGATTATACAGTAATTATACATTTTAAGTGTGAAATAATTAATTTTGTACCATATATCTGCTCGCATTACTTCAGAAAATCTATGCATGTGGGGTCACGATCTTGTGAAAATCTCCCTGCAAAGAGGTTAGGCTGGCTTTAACTTAATTCAATGGGAGAAAAATGGAAATATAATTAATGAGGGATGAGCTTGCCTTTGCATGACCTTATCTAAATAATTAACGTCTGGACATTTTTTACAAAACTAAAATAGCTGCTGAATGTGTCTCTTTCTTCTTTAAGAGTCTGAAATCATTTAATTACACAACAGCAATATATGCTCTTTGTGCTCTGACGCACAATGGACTGAGGCTCAGCAACCTGACGACATGAAAATGGAGACTGTGGGTGTTTGACTGTAATTCAGAGGCAAAATGAAGTTGATTTCAGTGTTAGCACTTTGTCCTTTTTTTGCAAACAGAACCTTAATGAAAAGAATTGAGCTTTATTTTTGTTCCATTGCTTTTCATTCGCTCCCCCTCCCCTCTCCACATATCATTATTACCCCCTTTAGTTGATCCAAGTTGATTTTTTTTTTTTCCTTTTTCTCCTTTCTTTCTTTACTGATACATTTATCTCACTATTCAGTACATAAATTATGTATCATATCAGGCATCTCCAGTAGGTCAGACCAAAGGAACACATACTATAAAAATGAGTAAAACTGTTTCCTTTTACTGAATACATTTGCATTCGATTTTCAGACTTAAACAAAAACACTGCATCTTAAACTCAAAATGATATTAAAAATCAATAGTTTACCATTCTGTTGTTCATTTTCAACTCTGCTAAGTCTTTCACGAGGTCTTTTTGTCTAAGACAAAAACAAATGTTGACATTTGAAATGGAATGGATAATGGAATAATGTCCAGGTGGCAGCAACACTGACAGGCCCTCTAAGCAACCCTGTTATCTCCAATTATCTGTAGCATATAATCCACAGGGTAAATAGAAAGTAATATTTGCGATGTGGACACAAGGATTTCCTCTCGTATGTGTGGAGGCAGAGATGCAAACACGGTTATCTGCTGCACATGCACCTCACCTCGGGCAAACTGCACAGCTTTTAATGCCGGACTGACCATTACCCATGATGCACACACGGGCCAGCAGACAGAGCAAACACACCAGCACACGCATGCATGCACAAAATGCTTGTGTGCATGCTCTGAGTGTGCAAACACGTTGAATGGGGGGATTCATGCATGTGTGCAGGCCAGACGCACAGGCACATAACACACAAAACGTAAATTGTTATTCTATTATCTGACTCTCTCTCTGGCTATCTCCATCACACAGGCCTCCTGCGACCCACAGGGGTCAATGCTCGGTGTGCATCCTCCCCCCGGTGACCTTTGTTGAGGTAAGCAGGGGAGACCCCGGGGGAGGATCACCAGTAGGGACAGAGCCAGACACACACACACACACACACACACACACACACACACACACACACACTTATATATAACCATATATGAACAAACTGGTTAACCGTAGATGCAAATAACAAAGGCGACAGTAAGTATACGAGGAAAACAATACATCTGCAAACATAGTTTAGTTTGATACATATTGTCATTTTTAGATGTATTGTATATTATATGTGTTTGCATCATTGCAAAAGAAAGCTTGCTCTCAGTGGCCTTCCATGGTTACATTAAGGTAACATACACGTACCAGGATGTATTTACACTTAGAGGCACACTCCCTCACATGTATTGTCAAGACATATACAGTAAGGTTCAATACATACACACACCCCATACCCCCCCCCCACACACACACACACACACACACACAGACACACACTTCTTCTTATTATTATCATTTGTAGTACTAGTAGTAGCAGTAATAGCATTTTGTCCCCATAAGGAAGGAGAGTCCCTGACTGTTTAAACAGATTTATGTCCCCCACGCACACACCTGCACACACCAGCATCAAACCAACACAGCACATGACAGCTGATGTAACCTTGTTCTGTTACTCCCTCATGACATCCTGCTAACTGGCTAACTTCCTCGTGTTGTTCTGTCAGTGTTTTCGTCTTTTGTCTTGCAAATAAAAAAAAAAAGATTCTGATCGACAAAGGTGATTGTTTAACAAAGACAACAACTCCCATGATCCCATGCTACTTCACGACATCATCAAACTACTTTTGTTTTCATTGTTTTGACTGAGAGGCCCCTCAAGGCAGAAGCTGGGCATTTAACCTAAGTCTGTTTAATGAATTTGCTTGTTTAGTTGTTGACCTGAAATTAAAAGCGTTACTCAGGATGCGGCTTTTATATTATGTCTGTCAAATTCTGCCTTTGTAACCTTTGTCTTTATTGTCCCTGATAAATAAACAAATGAATCCAGTGACCATAAGCGACCATAAAATACAGGCAAAAAAAAAAAATTCAAAATCTGCTGTTGCCTTTTTTGTCTGCACTGATGATTATTATCGTTGCAGCCGGACCCAACAGTCATTATCTTGGAGGCATAATGATGCATTTACCTTTTCTATACCTGCATCCTGTTAAAATGAATCACCTTTAATGGCATTGGCATTATCAAACTGCACAACTCCTCTATACATGTACAGTCCATCGCCAAGCCATGTCATATTGTTCAGAAATTGTTTATTATTGAGCAGTATGTTCAACAACAATGCACACAGGGTCGTCCCAGCGGTTAGCACCCCAGCTGTTTCCTGCGTAACCAAGCAGGTGTTCCATTGTCAAAAATAAATATTGCTTTTTCAGCGGTCAACACACACAGAGCCTGTTTTGATTTCAAAATCAGCTCCTCGTCCACTGTTGACTACATAATGAACACTTAATGGTCCACGCTATTCAGCCGTGAGCAGCTCATCCTCTATGAATCACCATTGTGCATCACTATGTCAAGCACAGTGTCGCATAACACATCTATCAAATATGCATCATTGCATTTGTCAAATGTAGTGTTCATGCAGTGGAGTCTTGGTCATGAAAAGGGAATGATTTCGGACATCGCCACAGACAGGCAGATGCTCACATGGGCTCACACAGAATGGATAAAGGAACTGTGTGCAGCTTAGTGTCCCAGCAGTATTTTGGTAAATCGCTGATTTTGGGATATTTGCACTTTATTTCCAGAGTTATTTTCCAAAATAACTTTCACCTGTGAGATTTAATTGAAAGCTCCAACAGAGTGGACCTTTGAGCTTTGAGAATATTTAATGACATAAACTCCAAAATAAGACTCTCCTCCAGTCTGCGCGACACAATGGCGTCCATTGTCACCGTGAAAATCTTTGAGACATTATTGGCCAAATCTCCTCGCTATCAGGGATTGGCTTCCAGTTAATCCACCTATTGTTATTCATTAGGCCCATCTCTTATCACAGCTTCATCTGTGACCTTTGACTCCTCTGTCGAGATGGATTAGCTCATCGACTCTGATTAGGACATCATCTGCCCCACCTCGCGGGTCAAGTTCATTATGCGCCGTCCTAATTATAGATTTACCTTGTTTAATTGGGTACATTTGGTTGAGCTAACAAGGGTCATGTGAAGATAGATGAACAGTTAAAGAGTCAAATAAGCAACCCAAATCTGAAGAAATTAAGGGAGATTCAATGAATAAGATCATATGGCTCAGCATACAGTCGCACTGCTGATTTCAGATATTATGCTGAGAGGATGAGGATGACATTTCAGCTTGTAACAAGTAAGCCTCTGCAGAGCACTACAGGGACTAAATGAGTGCCATTGTGAAACATTTCCTGAGACCAATCATCAAAGTAATTGAACCTTTTATCGAAGTGCTTCACCCTGGTTCCCTCATCTATTTCCAATTCCAGCTGCAAAGGCCTCCTTCATTTGGAGTTGGTGGATGTGAGTGGTGGCTATAACTCAAGGAGAGTGAGGGAGGAGAAAAGGAAGGAGAGGGGCTCCGGCTCTTGTATGAACAGTATAGTGAAATTTACACCTGACGTTCAGAAAGGACCATTTATTTTTTGAATCTCGCCGGTAGAAATGGAATATATAATGAGGCTATATTTAGGGCTTGATAACATGACTGCACTGAGTAATGAAATAGCGAAGGTGGAGATTCATTACCTGCCGCATTATGATTTAATCAAACTGCACAGAATTATATTAATTTTTCTCCAACAAAGGGCTCCTTCATATGTGGCCTTTTCCCCCTTGTGCCTGCATGAGGTCGGCGGTATAACTGCTAACTCTCGCACCTGTGGCCAAAGGTCTGTGGCAGGAAGAAAACGTTTAATTGATGTGGTGGTGGAAAAAGGGAGGATTGAATTTTACTCTCCCAAGCGTTTTTACAAAAATATTAGTTTGCCTAATCATCAGTTTTTCTCAGCCTTAAATTACAAATCAGCCATTTAATACCATCAATGTGCGGCTTTATGTAATTGGATCTATGGAATTATTTAATTAATTGAAAAGGCGGCTAATAGAAAGTCCTTCACTTCCCTTTTGATCCAATTCCACGGAAGCATGTAAGACCCCTCCACCCTCCTATTATTACTACCAACGTTCAAACCTCCGCATTGGTCAAAGATGTTTCTCAGCCTACATTGTCTCATAAGTCATGTCTGCATTGTTTTAAATCATTTACACAGACATACATTAAATATGTACAGACATGCACATGAACTGAGCTAGCCAGTAGCTCTTTGCACAGGTCAGCGGGACAAGCTGAGGGAAATAGCTGGAAAATGGGCCTCACCTGTGAATGTACTTGAGGATTTCATTTTGTCCTAGTACAGTGTCTGCTGCTCTGTGACTGCTTTAACTTTAATTTGGCATGAGATTTTGCAGATACAGAAAGACAAGAGGTAGATTGCAATTAGTTTGACAATCAGGCTGAATTGACATGTTGTTTTAGTTCATTTATTCAGCCTGACAATGTGTGCATGCTAGCAGATTTCATGTTCAGGGGGGGTTATTCTGTTTTGCGTTGCCTTAAGCAAACAGTCCTGAGTAGCATTTCTGTCCTGTTTTTCAAATGGATCGTAGTAATACGTAAACGTAAGCGCTATTATTTCTTTAAACCAACGTACAACACCTTGTAGCAACAAATGACAAATAAATAAATATGATGTCATGACAAAACATAAAAGATCTGACGTCGCTATCGACAGGACGACATTGTTTCTCTGTGCCTTCCATTGGAAATAGAAATCTGACAATGATATGGCACAGGTTTGGATCAGCTTATGCACAAAAACAACTTATTTCTGTTACAGTACATAACTGCTGCCATGTCTTCTCATCTGCTCACCTGTGCTGTCAGTACTTTTCCACACTCAGTCACGCCTGCCTGCCCGCTCACCTGATCACACACCTGAGGCTCATAGCAATCAGTGCAGTACTTAAGCTGCTCTCCCACACTGACTCCGTGCCAGACTGTTTTTCGCATCGTGCAGGACTCTCCAGTATCTCTCTATTGGATGGATCTCTTGTTACCGGACCTGCCTGTCTCTGACTTCGCCTGATCTTCTGCCTCTTGGTAAATACCTCAGCCTTCTATACCTGACTATGTTTGTTGCCCTGCCCTTCTTGGATTGAATACTGAGTGTGACTGTCAAGTGTTTGGTTCACCAAACAAGACTTGGAGAGGCTTCTGTATTCAGGTAGTGCTGCAACTGGGTCAAAAGAAGAGCTTTGTTAAGATTGGGCATTATGGTTACTATAATAACCACACGCTTAAGGTTGGGGATTTAGAGAGATCATGGTTAAAAGAACCTATGTTTGCTGTCAGAAGACAATCCAAAACCAGCAGCATTAACCTGAGATGGGTGCCACTTTTTGTTGTCCACTCAATCCACCCTGTCCTCCCGTGCCGGGAGTTTGTGGCTTTGTAACAACATCGTCCACCTTTCCACTAGAGGGCTGTGTCACTATATCAGCTTTGAGTATTTTCTGAAACGGCTGATGTTTTTCTTGGGAAACAGTCTGTCACATTTTTCATGAATGTATCAAGATAATCGACTGCCTACTAAGATCTGATTGGGCTATTGTCAGTGATTTAAATGTCTCTTAATATGGACACAGTGCATCACTAACCCCATAATTAACACAGCAAAAGTCTTTGTCCAAACTTATTGCTAGTACCCAACCTCCCTCAATCATTTCTCGACTCAGTGATGTTATTAAAAACATTTAACTAATGAGACAGCTCGCTCTCATGGCTTGAACCAGCAGGCTCAGCTGTGGAGAAAGTGCCACACCAGCAGCTGGGAGCAGCGTATAACATGTCACTCAAGCTTAATGGAAAATAACTGCTGTCTACCACATTAAACAAATACAGGAGTGATTTGCTAACTAAGCAAACTCCATCACCTGATGAAGATCTCATGATGCTGATGAAAGTTCCAGAACTGCCATTAATGGACACTGAAGTTAGATTGTTTTGTCAAGCAAAGCAACATACACAAACCCATCGGCTATCGTCTGAGGATTTAGCCTCTGACGGCGATGGCAAATGTTTCAGGGCTTCAGCTTTAGAGAGCAGATATCAAAATAACAGATATCTGAGCCAAGACTTCCTCTTCTGTGCTCCAGTCATTGTTTACAGTCTGATGAGCAACTTGACTTTCAAGCAGCTCGACATTTCAGCGAATCTCTCTAAACACACATCTGCATATCAATGCACACACATAAAAAAAATCCAATAAAAGCTAAATTCCTGTCAGATGATATCTGATGGGTTCCAAGATTGCATTTCGGCCAGAATGTTCGGCCTCTTTAGCTCTCCACATGGACAGACTGCGCGTATGTGATTGGTCAATACTACTCAGACAACAAACGCACTAAAGCAGAACAGTTCCGATACCAAAATCTTCTCCTTGAATTCTGTTTATAGAGATTACAACACATGACTGGCTTTTCCCTCTAATTTTTGCTAAAGTTATTGTAATGTATCGCAGATGATTGTCTTGGAAAAATGTTTTCTGTTTCTGAAATGCCTGTAAGGTTATTGACAAAATACTGTCATAGTATCACATCATGGCTTACCCATTGCCTGCCAACCCTATATGAGCGTATCAGCATGTCTCCTTGTGCCAAGTGAAGTTATCTGCCAAAGAAGATTGTTTGTTCATACCTCTGACCCTGTTATGCTTGCTGACACTGCAATACCTCATTGAGATGCACACTTTGCAAGGTAAACAGCGTTTTAAAGGATCCTAAATGAGGTAATCCAAACGCGGCCTCTCCTCCTCTTGCCTCAGGCAGGGTTTTGAATGCGAGAACTGTTACACACCCTCTTTTATGTTAATCTGCTCCTCTGGCTGCAAAATAAGAACCACATGTCTGGCAGAAAGTGCTTGAGAGTGCACTGACAGACTGGTCTTTCATGGAGTGGATGCTCTAGGACCTGGCAGGGACACCACCAGGCTGACTGAAAGGCCGCAGCAGACAATTTTAGTTGGAGAGATCTTCTAAGATATTGATGGATGGCTATTTCATAAACTTGACATTTGGCAATCTTTTTTAAGAGGGGACGTCAGTCTTGTAGAGATCAAAACAAACTTATGAGAACTTACAGAGTGCTACCTCTTTCTCTCCGATACCTCACTCTCATAAACCTACAGAAACGCTCACTCTTTCTCCCAATGACGTTCTGTCCTCATTGCATTTCATTGAATTAAAAGCACCACCTCTTGATTTGAAGCTCACACTTCACTGAACTAAGTCTATAGAACGGGTGTGCTGCCCCTGCATGGACAGGGTGGAATATTAAAGTATCCCACAAATCATGTTGAGGAAGGAGAGGGCAAAAATGTAAGGACATTGGTGACAAAATAATGAGTAACAAAACTGAGAGTCAGCTCTGCAAGCCTGTAGCCTACCACAGTGGGGCTTTGAGCTAAATGCTAACATCAGTCTGCTCACAAAGATAATGCTAGCATGTTGATGTTTAGCAGGTAATGCTCACCATCTTAGTTTAGTGTGTTAGCATGCTAACATTTGTGAATTAGCACAAAACACAAAGTACAGCTGAGTCTGATGGGAATATTAGGAGTTTTGTAAGAATATGATTGTAAACTAAAGCACTGAACAAAATAAAATTTGAACGACAAAAAGTCACCAAATGATTGTAATTCATTCTGAAGGGAACAAGAATGTTTCCAAAATTTCATGGTAAACCATGCAATAGCTGTTGAGACATTTTATTTGGAACCAAAACTGTTGACCTCATCATGGTGCTTGAGGAAGAGTCAAGGGAATCATTCAGCTTCATCCTCTGGGGACCATGAATGTCTGAACAGATATTTGTGCCAATCCTTCTGGTAAATGTTGAGATGTCACAGAATGACTGAAAACATTGATCTGCTGATGGCAAGAGGGAAAAATCAATCATTCAATCTGCAAAGCAATTGAAATTCATTTATCAGTTATCAACTATTATATTATTGGCAGTCATTATTGCGCCTCTTGGATTTGGACATTTGGATGCAATGATTTCAGATACAGGGCCTTGAATTGAACGGACAAACCTGATCCCGACTCTTAGACCATTTTCAATAAATCTGCCTTTCTCCTCAGCTCTCCATCTCACTTTGTCTCTCAGCAGTTTTATACAAACCAGCTCTTCCTTCTGGTCGAAGCATCGATTTGCCGTCCACCTGTCCGTTACCACGCAGCCTTGTTCAAGCAACTATAAGCTCCTAGATGTGTTATTCTAATTAAATCTATAGTGTGGTTTACTTCTTTGACAGCCCTCCTTCTCTAAGTTATCCATCTTGCCCTCGAAAGTGGTATTCACTCTGTGTAATTGAAAGATTTCGCTGGAACTGCTCCAGGCTTTAATGTGTCTGGTATTTGCAGCTCAGGGCTGTTTGCCTATTTCTTTTGCACTTCTAATACATTAGCCATCTTGTTGTGATTGAGTGCAGCGATAGATCTTTCAAAAGGCCAAACAATTGGCCATTACAGTTATTGTTTCCTTGAATGCTGTTCACTTGGTGTATACACTTAATGACTTAAAAGTGGGAAAAAAACTGCTGTTTTCTCTTATGTGTGTTCTTAGAGTGGCACATTAATAGCTGCTGTAAATAACCGTTTTACAGGTAAGATTTTACAGGTTGTTTCCTTTTTATTGATTTTTCTTCATTACGCAACAAGTATGATAGTTAATTTGGCTTTATTTCTATTGAAATACACAGAAACCAAAAAACACTTAGAAATTCCAACTGCTAATCGCTATCTGTATTGTGAACCACAAACCAATTGTGTCAAGCAAAAGTATGAGAAATTCCTTTGCAGGTAATTATGAGACATTTATACAGTCTCCTATATCTCAGTTAAAACAGCATCTAACCACTCAGTGATGCACAAGGGAGGGCAACGCAACCTGATCCCTACTGTAGGTTTACTTAACCAGCACTATAAGCACAGTGCAATTATACCTATTTTCATGTGATAATACCATCTGTAATGCTCATACAGGCTCACTGTTTCCTCAGTCCTCTCACCTAAAATTATTGCCAGACCAAATCGACAAATTCAAGGAAGAAAGGCAATACTGTTTGTTTAGCCCGCGACCAACCATGGCCAACTCTGTGTGCACCGAGCGTAGAGCCACATGAGGAAGGAGTGGGAGCTAATGGAGGAAGGGAGCGCTGATGCGAGAGGGCAGCGGTGGGCTGAGAGTATACATGTGTAACCCATTTCACAGAGCCACGCCATGGGAAATATCTACCTTACTCTCAGCTCCTATTTCCATAAGATTAATTCAGGGAGAAATAATAACAAAACTGCAGCAGTTGTTAATTGGGTCATATTTCAACACTTACACCAACCCGTCCATTAATGATATTAAAACGCAAGAGTGAGATGTTTTTTCGTGCAGCTAGCCGAGGCAGGGGCTTCCCCATGTGCACAAAAAGCCTTGGGGGTGAAAAAGATTGCCGAGGGTCCAAAACAACCTGCTCATGCTTTAGACAAGCCTAAACCCAGTCCACGGAGAAGTTTGGAAAAGTCTTTACATCTTTGTGGGAAAGTAGTGGATCACTGGCTCATTTCCTGTTCCTGTTTCTCTTCCTCAGGTGTATCCCACATACACCTGATGTGTGTAAAGCTACATAAATGCCTGAGAGCCAGGGTAGCGGTCATTAACCACGGTGGGCGTTATTTGGTCATTTCCCCTCTTAATACCAGCAGTTACCACTTGAGCCTTTAATTTCCACTCCTTAGCCAAAGATACCCTCACTGACACACACACACACACACCATCTGTATGTGAATGCAAAAACAGAAAATGGAGATACAGTGAATATTTCAAATACTAATGCTTTACACATAATGAGCCGATCGTTATGATTACTAAGTGGATTATTTATTACACACTTTTTGAAAATTCTAAATGGAAAAACGATCTTTTTAACCACTGGTTGGTGAGCGGAACAATGTTTTCTCAAGAAAAGATGTGAGAACATGAGTGATTGGACTCCATCAATCCAACCAGCCATGCAGTGAGCTATTCTCACTAGCTATAAATTGCAGAATATAAGTTATATTCCTTAAGATTTTCATTGTATCAGACCCAGTTTTTGACATTATTTACGGCTGGTTTTCATTCTGCCAAATGTATTTACACTCCTTTATTACCACTCGGTAATGCTTTGTCTTGCCAGTGGCGTAGTCTGCTATTCCCACAGTGGACTCAAATTGCGTGCACATGCACAAGGGATTCACAGGAAACAACGCATGCACATACTGAATGAAATTCAGAGGACAAGAGCCTCCTCTGCCATTCAAGCCTGTATTTGCTCAACCACGGATTAAATACTGTCCTAGCATGGGGCTACTGTACTGTACTTGTTATGCTGGGGCATAAGTTTGGAGTTCTGGAATCCAGGGGTCAACCCCATCTGAAACCCCCCTTGCACAAACAACAGCCCTAAACTCCCATTAGCCATGCAAATCCAATCTGTGAGTGTTGATTGTCTAAAGAAGAGAAAGAAGCTGGAAGTCTTAACCAGGACCCAGTTCAGCCTTCACCCTTTCCCTGCCCCTCTCTCTTTCTCTCCCTCCCTCCCCTCCCAGCTCTCTGTCACCCTGTATTGCTCATCGCGTACATCGTGAGTGTCTCCGTGCATGTCTCCCCTCACTGTAGCCTGGTTTAACCAAAGACATTGTCCGGGCTCCTCAAGTAATTTCTCTCCCTGCCACAGTCACACAATGCCGCCGTACCAACAACTGTGTTACGGCTGCTCAACTGTACGGGCGCTGCTATGCCAGCACAGATTGAGACCATGCTACAGGAATTAGGCACACACACGCACACACACAAACACACAACAACGAGTGCCACATGCACGCACACAAGATTCACACATATACACACACAAAGAAAAGCCCACTCTTACTGCCAAGTGAATCGTTGGATTTGCATCTCATTTCACCGGTGTGTGTGCATTAGTTTTAGTGTGTGTGATTTTTTTTTTTTTTTTTTTTTTTTTTATAGCTCTTTGAATACCTTGGTGGCACACAAAGGCTTTCTCTCTCTCTCTCTGTGGAAAGGCCTGTACCATTGCAATAGGGAACAGATTTAGATGCGCAGTGACAGCTTAATAAACTGGATGTCTTTGAATGCCTCCATCTGCAGGAGGAGGTGTCTGGGTGGCTCGGGGAGCTGCTCAAGATGCATCAATAGGAGGAGGATCTTTCTCTGGTGGTGCTAAGGCCTGCACAAAGCCCACAGTGGCTGACCTACAAAATGGTGGTCAAGATGGGGCTTTATGTTTAAGGGCTGAAAGGGAGGAGAGGTCTGATTAGTAGGTTAGGGAGAGTTCAGTTGCTCTGTAAGGCTCTGGAAGACCTGCTGACGGGGGTTTGAATAGGCCTGGTGGCATGGTAAACAGGCTGAATAGGAATCCAAGGCAAGGGGAGTGGAGCAATAGCGGTAGGTGGGAGGGGAAATGCTTGTCTGGGTTCAGGGAGCCCTCACAGGAGCTGTGTAGAGGGCAGTGGCCCCGAGTCTAGGACCCATTGAGGTTGGCGCTCTGCAAAAATGGAGCTCCATGGCATGCTGTTAAACCAATCCCACTTCACAGCTAACCTCCCATTAATTCATCATCAAAGCAGAAGAAAGGCTCATGATCATAAGAGCTTTGGACCAAACTTTTTTGTTTCTTTCGTACGAACTTCCAACAAGGGAGCACTCAGGATGCCCCTCCATATCAACTTTGAAGACCTTGTCTCCATGTTTTACATCTATTCTGTGCATGCTTATGGGGCTAACCAAGTATGAACAAAAGATAACAGAGTCGGGCCTTTATAAGCTGTTCAAACTATTGTTTGGCGCCAGCCATTTGCCAGATTCTCCTGAATGAAACCCCCTTTCCTCTGTCCAGCCATCTCTCTCACACACTTTTATTCCTCCATCTGTCCACATTTCATCAGCACGGTACACATCTCTGGTTTTGTTTTTGCCATTGTCCAACAAAAATTGGTTTGGGACTCTCCGGGGTCCCATTTGAGTCCTATGCAATGTAGTGTTTTCTCCTCTTTCATTAAATTCAAAATAGGACCCATCCCAGGAGAGGAGGAGGGTGGAGGGAGGGAGAGACAGAAAGACTGCTTCCAACTATTGTGCTCAGCGTCAGACGTAAGTGGAGATCCCTCTCTCTCTCTTTCAGTTTCTCTCTGTCTGAAGCATTGCGATGCTGGGAGGGTCAGACTTGTTGTAAAGCTTCTTTATTAGGATAAATAATTATAAGTAGCAGACTTGTGGTTGTTCTCTCTACAGTTGCTTTATCCATTTACTTTCTTTACTCATTTTAATCCAATGCTGAATAACACAAGTGATCATTTGCTGTGGTACAGTCCAACCAGTGTGGCTGAACTTCACCCATGCAGTTCTAGATCCCCTCTAACTGCTTTAGCGAGAGAGCCATCTATCCTCTTTCCCCATCCCAGGGCCATTCATGGAGTTCAGCACCAGTCCTCCCAGCTCAATCAGAGTGAATTAGGTGAGCTGGAATGGGGATTGCTCAGTACCTTCTGCTGTGCTCCGGTGTCCAGCAATTATGCTAATGCTAAGCAGTGGCCCTGTATGCGTAGCCCCAGGGCAGAGCAAGTGGACCACTCCCCATTCAGGCGCTTAACCCCAATCTAATGCTCCATTAGTGCCACAATACTATAGCTCACAGTTTGAATGCTAACTGGCTCCTTTTTTTTTTTCTTTTTTTCTTTTTTTTTGCAGACAAGCCATAAGAAGAAGTCTGAACATGTGTTTCTTTGAATGGGTTTCCAGGAGATGAGAGTGAACAATACTATGGTGACCAATCGCATCTGAGTTCTATGCAAATGAAGACATATTTGAAGGGAATCTTAATGGAAACTTCAAATTTGGGCTTGATTTTTCTCATATGTTGTTTTGGAAACCAATTGTTTATTTGGCCAATTTTCTGAAAGAAATTTTGTGTAAAAGTGTGTATATCCTTTGGCCCTCTGTGTGTGTGTGTGTGTGTGTGTGTGTGTGTGTGTGTGTGTGTACTTGTACTGTTTTTTTATGCATACTGGTCTGTGAGTTTGGTGAGAATAAATCTGGCTGCTCTGAATTTTGGGCATTGCGCCCCTCTGTCTATCCTTTAATGTTCAAGGAAGCACGGTTAGCTTTTCACTCTTTACTGGAACTCCTGAATCCATCAAAACACTTCAATCCCGTAGAGCTCTGTGAGAAAAAAAAAAAAAAAAAAAAAATCTGCTCCCTTCAATATACAGCATCCATTATTCAAGTGAAATCGTATCCACTCCGCTTGTGTACTTGCATTGTCATGAATCTAATATTTCTGACCATGTGGACATCTCCTAATGACTCTGTCTGGGCCTGTTTTCCCATAATATCCTCGGATGCTACCTAACACTGTGACAACACCAGTCTGGAGCCTTAGCTTTCTCTACAGACCGAGACAGAGTGGAAACCGTTATTAAATTCCAACAGAGATTCTCATTCTGAGCCAGACTTGGCTCATTAAATTAAAACGACGAGGATCTTTGTTTGCTGCAACAACAGAAGAGCCTGTTAATTGCCTTTTTGATATGAGGAGCTCCCGACTCCAAAATAAATCAATCCAACTTTTTAAATAAGCCACGGGAGCTGAGACACACTGATTCTGAACACAGTGTGTGAACTTGCACCCACGCAGGAGAGTAAACTGATTGTTGATCAGCAAGAGGAGAAAAAAAAAAAAAATGTCATCTGCTGGCTCTACAGTGTTCATGGGAAATGTTTTCACCAGTACAAGTCTGATAATATTCTTCTGCAGCTCACAGGAAAACAGCTGTTAAACCTTTCATACTAAAAGAGGGAGGCTGAAGGATAATACTTGATATTACACTCGTGGAATATGTAAGTCTGATCAAGCCTGTTAAGAGCCTCATCCCGGCATGGCCTTCCTCGTTTGTTTTGGACGAACCAGAGTTCACTGTGGTTAAGCTGAACCCGCTAGCCCACATCTCTTGGCTCACAGAGCGCTCCTGTGTGTGTGTGTGTGTGTGTGTGTGTGTGTGTGTGTGTGTGTGTGTGCGCGTGCGTGCAAACAGGATTTATCTAGCATGTCGTACACAAGGCTGTGGTGACTGGCAATCGGGATGACCACAGTGGGAAACTAAGGCTCACAATATAGAGTAAACTCTGTCTCTGTATACACACACACACAAACACACACACACACACACACACACACACACACAAAAGACAGTGAGAGAAAGATGCTAGAAAATCCTGTTTGCTTTGTGCTGGGACATGGTATCCTAGACCCACACAAACACAGTGCTAAAAACACGAAGCCAAGGCCTTCTCGTTCTGTCATACAAATAGCAACAGCAACACATCCTCATATCCAAACGACAGAGTAGGTCGTTTGCCAGTGACTCCCAAAACAACACAAATGTCTGTTACCGACATGGAAATGTTGTGAAACGGTTGCAGTCTGGTTAGGTTTTGGCATCAAAACTGCTCGGTTAGGTTCGGGAAAAGATCATGGTTTGGATTGAAATTAGTGCGTTAGTTATGTAAATTAAGTTATATACGTGATATGTGACGTAAATTATGTGCGTCACATAAATTAACCGACGCACGCAAGTTGAAAAAAGTCAGTGTTCGCTTTTGGTTTCACACGGCACACGAACAGCAGTCTCCTGGCTGAAAGTCCAGTGCAAATTTTTACTAGCATCTTTGTTGAGGAAGCTGACACGATATCAGGCCGATGACAGCCCCACCTGGCATCAGGCGCGACGCACCTTCTTCCTAATGACATCACACAGGTCATGAAAGGCTGCAAGCTATGGTTAGTCGTGTAGTCACAGCATTAATTTACCTACCTTACAATAACCTAAACTGACATGGTGACCATCCTAACAGACAAAGAGCGTTGTACAGTCTGAACCGAGCATTGCCTTATACAAACTCACACAAGCCATTATTTTCTAACATTTCAAGATTCCACTCAGAACTCACTTGACTGCAGGATGGAAAAATACTCTGTCTCTCCCTACACCCTGATTTCTCTATTTCTCTGACTAAATATATGCTGTGTTTTCAAGTGCAGCTCAAATCGACAGTCATCAATTACTACTTCAGTCTTCTCTTTCCCAGCTCACTGCCTCGCCTTTCAGTCAGCTATTACACACACACACACACACATACAGACTCTTAAAGAGGGTTTTGGCCAACGCAAGCAGAAACACACCTCTCCACAAGGACAAAGTAGTTGTTTTCCACCCTTTCCTGCTCCAGTCAGCAGCAAAAAATTAATATTCTCTCACGTCAATCCACACTTGAGGAACACGTAGACGGAGAGGGATGTATTTATAGAGACTGTTTTGACATGTAACCTTTTCTTTGAGTTCCTTCCTAGGTCTCTATAGGTATAGGCATCTATCTCTATCTCTATCTCTATCTATATCAAGAGGACCTTAAGAAAACAATGTAAATAAAAATAAATACCAATTCCTTAATGGGCTTAATATCTACATTGCATTCACAAAAGTGGTGGTTGAGAGACACTTACTGTCGTCTCTAGCTTCGTTTCACAATATTTAAATCTTGTTACAGTGTAGGTGGAAGAGAAACCATCACATGTGCAGGAGTTGTTCTGTACACCTTAATTCAGCTACCGATAACAAACTGATCTGCAAGTGAAGAGTTTCATAAAGGTAATGTCTCTGTAATGTCATCATATGGCTTTCTGCTAATTTAAGCTCTGTTTAATGGGCAAGACAATTGTGCACTCATGACTTTAACTCTGATGATGAGATGTTACATACAGATAACACTAATGCATATGAGGAAGTGATGTCAGGCAATGATAATGCATGCAGTCAATGGTATGACAGGAAGTTAGTTATTGTAGGAGGCCTATTATCATCCTGTTCTTCAACACACAGCTCATGGAGGCAGTTAAAGTACTTCAAAACCAGAGGTAGGTGCGTCAAAAATCATGCTAATTCTTGGAGTCATAACTCAGACAGACACAATGTGCATGTTTCTAGATTCAGTTCTAGTTACGCTTTCCGAGGATGAGATTGTGTCTGATGTCCATTATGTATAAACATACATAAATCTGCTTAGAAATCACTGAAGATGCTCTCTGTAATTCCAGAACATCCATGGATGCATTGCAAAGAACTGCTAATAGCTAATTCGGCATACTTTAATAGTGTCAGTCTGCCAAAGTGTGACCAACTACAGGCTGAAAGATGGCCACAGTGTAACTAACTGAATCCACAGCAATGGTTTACATTCTCCAAAGCATTATGGGATCTCTATTTTCCAAAAGTTACTTACTGATTATCTGCCAAATACAAGTAAAACAATAATGAAGTAACATTTACTTATTTTACTTTAATATTAGTTCATATAAATAACTTAATTTGTTTATTAATACACACTGTATTTGCACGGGTATCTTGATTTGGCTGGGGGCGGGGCACTATGTCAGACTCTGAATAACTCTTTGCCAGAAGAAAAGTCAAGGGATTACCAAAGTCAGTGTGACTCATTATCTAGAATGTGTTTACCAAATTTGGTGGTAATCCAGTCCAATACTTGTGGAGAAATTTCATTCTGAACCAAAGTGGTAGACCGACCGACCGACTGGATGACAGACCAAGATTGCCATCCACGGAGCCACACCGCTAACGAGGCTACTCTGGACACAGAGAGGAAACGTCCCTTTTCTCTTAAGGCTCCGGGTGGGTGTGTTGTTGTGTTTGATTGACAGCTGGCTGAGCCTTGGTAGAGGCATGAGGAGACAACGTAAACAAAACTTGTACTGGTAACTTTAACTTGCAATTTAATTTCCGTTGGACTTTAAACAAGTTGAAAATGTTGTAGCAGTCAAAGTGCCACAACAAAGCAGGAGTTGGTCAGCTTTTGGCATTGTGCACACTGCAGCACATGGCATGGGCTGTAGCTGGTGAAGTGTTGTTTTTGTCAGGGGCTCAAGGTTTTGCCTTTTAAGTGCTTGCTGGGGAGTGTGGTTGATTGTAGTTTGGCAAGTAGCATTAAAGCATTTGGAGAAATTATCAACGTGCGGTTTTTCTGGTGAGGGCAGCCACTTTTTTTACACTGTGATGTTAACTTTACAGTAAGGCCCCACCCAGTAATGGGTTTTATTGCAGCCCCTCCTGTGAATTTTCAAATAATGCATGACTTAAGCGTGACTTATATGTTCCACATTGGGAGGCAAATTGCTGACCTAGCTTTAACTGCCATGATGTGTTACCAACTTACAAAAAAACACTGAAAAATAAACTGTTGTTGTTCAGTCTAATGACAAGCCCAGCCTCATGAGGATAAATGAGTGTTGAGCTGAATGCTGGCTTGTGTTGGGATATGTGAATGGAATGTAGTTGCACCAAAGCAAAACAGAGAAAAAAGATTTATGCAGGAAGTACACAACTGTTGGTGGCAAGTTGCATCTATTGTTCACTCTTCAAAGTGAATCATGTCTGCTGTGCCCTCGCCTTGGTCCCTACAGCCTATATGGAGATGGAGACACAGAGAGCCAAAGAAAACATTTCTCTTTCTCCAATTCTCACCCTCCATTTATTCCTCCCCTCCCTCATCCTTACAAAGGATGGGACCATTACAAACGTCACGTTGACAGGTGGGAACTATCCATCACTCTATTAGGGCTCCGGTTTGTGGGATTTGCAGCCACCCAGTTCATAGCACTGCTAAAGTGTGGGTGGGCTAAACAAGCAGCACAATTAGTCCAACTCACTGGTGGGAAGGACCACAAAGAAGAGCAAACGCAGATGTAAAAGTACCATTCAAGTACCACTTTCAAGAGTAGCAGTTTATTTAAATTTTACTTGCAGCTTGCAGAAGTAAAATTCCACATGTAAAATATAGGTTACCTAATTTGGGTGTAAATATTAGCATGTGTGTAATTTTACTTTGAAAGAGTTGATATATCTGAGATGAAGAGGTGGAAAAACTACATTCTTGAGCTGATATTTCACTGAAAGATAAGAAATCATGAATCAAAAAAATTTGTAACATTTAAAACATCCAGTTTATGACAGCTTGGATTTTAACTTGCGTAGGTTTGAATACTGTTGCACTGCACTCACAAAAATAATTACTGAAGTATTTGAACATGGAATCATCACTACAATGAAATCCAACTCAAGATAAGACCTCGATCGCTCAGGAATCAGATGTATTGTGACCAAAACAACAGTTTATCCATGTTATCCACCACTTTATTTGGAAGTGAAACCAAAACTATGTGCACCTGTAATCTGTAATGTGTGTGTGTGTGTGTGTGTGTGTGTGTGTGTGTGTGTGTGTGTGTGTCTATGCCAATGGCAGCAATGGGCAGTTTACATTAAAATGAAGAAACACAATATAATGAGCTCTTGTTACAAAGTCTGTCATGCACGCAATTTAAAGAATCCACTCCGTCTTTGTTCATGACAGTCAATACAGGAATCAGCTGACAGGCAGGCATCTAGTTTTTAAAAGGACAATCCCGCCCTGATATATCACTCCTACTTAATTCCTGCACTCCTCTCATATGAGGGGTGAGAGAGATTGGTACTGGAGGTCACAGCGGTCTGATTAAAACCAGGCGATGAGAAAGAGCACACTGATGAAAGCTAAATGGCCCTGGGTGATGGAGTGAGCAAAACAAACAGCAAGAGACGGTCAACTAAGTGAGTTCTAATGAAACTCTCTGTGGTCACGGTCATTAGGATAAGGCACAGTTCAGGTCTGCAGGAGGAAAACATCTCAATATGCATAATTTATGATTTATCAACTGTCATACAAATTTACACAAATCTGCATATGCACACACAGACAGAACACACATCCCAGTAGAGCTGTTTGGTTGTTGTCATTTACCTTGTTTGGAGAGTGTTGAGTTTTTTCCAGCTCATCTTCTCTGTGTTTGTGTGTGTTCATGTGTCTACTTACTTATTATAATACCCACCAACTGGATTTAATATTGAGTCCTGACACAACATTTGGTCCTGTAACTGACAAAGAACATGATGAGGAGCTGCCCAGACACCAAACATCTCCACAGACTCAGTGCTCAGCCTTGACAGAGAAAAATGGAAAAAAAAAAAAAAAATCTTAGAGTGTGAACACTGGGCATGTGTTTGTTGTCCAAGTTTACTTCTTTGTCTGTTTTCCTGAAAAAAAAAAAAAAAATCACATTGATTCAGTTCCCTGATATCTTGGGAGGCAACACATTAATGCTAATAGTGCTTTCAAGCCTTGTAAACAGGGCGGTAAATATAGACAGTGCAGGTCGCAGTGGGGCCCGAGGGGTGAGGGAGGCCTGTAGAGAGAGCAGGCCCTCCAACAATATAGAAGGGTCCCTTGCGAGTGATTCAGTTTGCCACCTCTGAAACACACGTGTTCAAAGAAGAGCTCACATTAATTTAAAAATGATGCCATTAGCTAAAGTGCATATGCCCTTGAAAAGACAAACCCATCTCCTTCAAGGTTGGCTTTTTTCTAAAATAAAATTGACAGTAGACTGTATAACAAAATTATATGCTTATTCTACGTAAACTTTATAAAAAACTATTCAATTAAATGAATAATTTCTTATTTTCTTTGGTATTTTTTTCATATGCAATATGTATGTTGATTTTGTCAAGTCTCTATTTAATCATGTGATGAAATGATATGTATGTCCTTACAAACTAGTAACTTGTAACTGGGGCCACCACTTATAAATCACCTTAGTGGAGGTCACTGAGGTTGTTTAAACGCGGATGACAGCCATCCAACTGTGAATGCACTGAGGTCGTAGTGGCTGACGTGTCAAGCATCACCAATGGGTGTGGTTGGGTGTGGTCAGAGGTATTCTCTGTTGCTTTTATAACCACATCCAACAGTAATGTCACAGGGTCCTGGAGCACAGCTGCAAGTTAAACCACTGTAGGTCTGTAACCTGACCTGATTCGACTTGAGTCTTCGGTCGATCCCTTTGGTGTTTGGTCGTGTAGCGGTCATTTGTTGCTAGCTTTTTTTTTTTTTTTCAGCACATGTTCTAAGTGGGCGTTGACTCTGAGCTTGGTCACCAATTGAATTTAGGATTTTCGTGGACAGGATTTGAAGACAGTCAAGGAGGGGAGTGTCCAGTTTGGTAGCCTCACTTTGCCAGTGCTGAATGTTTGTTTGATTATGAGCTGTACCAGGACCTCCAGAGCACACTGAAGTGGTTTGTAGCCCACTTTGAACCTGGTGAGATGAGAGTTGGCTTACCTGTCTGAGACTACAATACTCTACCAGAAAATGGTAGATTACCCTAGTAGGAGTAAGACAAAGTGTGGGATTGACCAGCAGTTTGCCGCAGCGTCTGCAGTCATACAGTTTGCACAGAGCTGAAAGGGGACGAATCTGAGGGTGAAGCTCTCAGTTTATCACTTGATACATTCCTGCTCTTGTCTGTCGCCATTAGCTTTGGGTCGTGAGTTAAAGAATAAGATCACAGACAAAGGAAGTCCTCTTTGTAGGGTGTCTTGGCTCATTCTCAGTGAAAGAAAGAGGAGTTCAGATATCTGGAAAGAGCTTAGAGTAGAGTCAGTGCTCCTTCATGGTCAATATCAGTTGGTTCAGGCATCAGCTCCTGGACGTTTCCCTGAGTGAGTAAAGAGAGGAGAGGTGTGCATACACGAGCGTCTCATTCAGACTGCCACTGCTTTGGTAATGAAGGTTTAACAGCTACCCAGATAAAGAAATGAAATATGCAGGAGGTCAGGCTAGTCCTTCATTCTCTGCTGTCTGCCCCACCCAACTTCTCTTTTTTGTAGTATTTTTCCATTTATCTTATCCGTCATTCACTTCCCTTTTCCATCTCATTTACTCTCTCCTTTTTTTCTCTCTCCTTCCCTCACAGCTTTTCATCCAGCTTCATTATTTTCAGAAGTAATATACGGAGCATTGGCAATACATTTCAGATTCTATCTACAGCTTTCGGGAATTGAATATTCAGCCTGCCTGCAGTACAATACAAATGAATCCTTTTCAGACGGTGTGTAAATTGTTAATTATTACATTCGTGAAACAACTGAAGTTATTTCATTCTTGTTATCAAATTATGTTTTTTCTTTTTTTTGTCTCTGCTAAAAATCCTCTCCTCTACATCAAGGCCTCCAAATCCCTACAATTGTTCTTAACCACACCAAACATGCTTTCTAAAGCATGTCGCCGGCCCAGCTGGCAAAGGCAGGGTCACTTCAGGGTCTTGTTTCCAGGGATGTGATCCTTCACTACAAACGAGAATCACTAAGCTTCCCTCTGGAGGCCGAGCCAACACAGAGGAAAGGGCATGGGGAGATTGGAAGGTAATGAGTCTATTAATTAAAAGGTTTTTTCAAAACCGGCTGCAGTCTCAACCGCACACATTCACGTGCGCACACACAAAAAAAACAGGGTCCCTAAGGTTTGCAGATGCAACACAGGTGACCGGTCAATTCCTGCTCTCCCCTCTGCATTAAGCCTCTGATTGGTGACCTTTGATTTAGATGAGGTGCATGAATGGAATTGTCCCTGTCTAGTCATGCCAGAGGCAGGTGTTGTATCTAATCCAGACCACAGCTCCCAGCTTGAGGGTGGAACTGAACAGCAGCAGCAGCTATATTATAATGCCGGTCTGCACATGAGCCTCCTCAGACCTTTGATCTCAGTGTGAAAACCAGTGGTGTCCAGTCCACCCTTACAGACGCACATGCACCACACAGTCCCTAAGGTTTGCAGATCTGGCAGAAGTGACCTGTCATTACCAGTTCTTCTCTCGTTGTTAAGTGCCTGATCATTAAGCTTCGATTTATCTGCCACTGATATGAGGTGTGTGTTAATGTGTGCGTGCTTAGTCTTGGAGTAATAAAGGAATAGACAGTTCGGCTCTGTCGTCATTGATTAGGCCCGAGCAGACCTGACCCTCTTATATCCAGCACGTAAAAGTCAGTAAGGTGGCTCCACTGATGTCACACACACACACAGAAAAACACACACTCCATCGATCACTGTGACATACACTGAAGATGACACATACACTGACAGTAATCAGCGCTGAATGCGAAGAAAGACTTTCTGGAGAGCAAACCAATTTATTACTGGCTGTGACTGCGTGATAGACAGATGGACACACTGATGCATGAAGACAGGTGAAAAGAAGAAAGGATGGTCGGGGGAAGAAGAAAAAGATCACGGGAGCCAAATGGTGGCATGTATGACGAACCGACAAAGCTAAGACAGAAAGGAGGAAGAAAATGATGCATGTTGGAGGTCAGACGGGAGCATTTCCCCCTACTGGTGGCCTCTATCTGGGGTGTAGGGTTACACACACACACACACGCACGCACTTCACATCCACATGGAGACTGAGATTGGATTATTGATTGCATTGAGACAGACAGATCTCAAAGGACAGCAGAGGTCTCTTTATGGGGGGACTCGTCTGGTGATAGTCACTGCTAACAGGAAAAACAATAGGTGACCTTAACTCACGAGTGATCAAATCAACCTTCACCTCAGTGAGAGTCACACAAGCGAAAGGTTCAAAAACGGATTCACACAGCTTTTGTTCAGTAAGCGACAATGTCTTCTATGTGAAAGACAGTCAGGATAATTCTCCCCTGATGTCTAATCACTGCGAAAAATAAAAATAATTACAGTAACAATAACTCAATCTGGCGTTGAATCTTGAATCCCATAAAATTGATTCAGGTAATACTAAAACGATTACTTAAGTTCTAAGATCATAAATTTGTGAAACAGAACAATTTGTGCTGACTAATCATGGTGGATCATTTCTTCTTCTTCTTCTTCTTCTTCTTCTTTTTTCATCAATATAAGATTATGTAGAAGAATTAATGTACAGTAAGAATATTTTAGGGGCTGTATTTTAGCATGGATGCACATTTTTATGTCTTTATCAGTACAACAAGCCGACACAACATGACTTCACTTTTTCTGAGTTTTTCTATATGTACACTATATATATATACGCATATCAGATTTTAAGATAAATGATTTCTACATCTATTTTATGATATAACAACAGACACTAAATTATTTGACTAAAACAATGAAACACTATCTAACACGCAACCTTAAAGACACCATGTCTCCCACATATTATGCCCTTCGGCTATTGGTTTATGAGGAACGTTCACCCATATCATGTAACACACATGTACGCAAACATGGAGAGCAGAAGCAGACAGATATTCTTCACCATCGGCTACCATAGAGACCTGGAGACTAACCTCTGTGATCCACAACCAATTGAGAAAGATTACTGAACTGAGTTCTGAGAAAGATAAGATGAAACTTCAGTTGTCCCTGAGGGCAAAGTTGGTCTTTTCAGCTGCAAAATTGGATACAACAAAGAAAAATTAAATAACGCTCAGCAGAAGAAGTACTGTATAAAGAAACTATTGTCAGTTTCACTAGAAAGTGTTCATGTGTAATAGAAGATATGAATTAATAACATAATCGTTATGTAGGGTGCACAAAAAAAGTGCTGCATTAACATGAACAGAAACAAAGCAGTACTCAATGTTTTTGACTGAATCACAGGAATTAACACACATTGAGTGTGTCTCTTATTCATAATAAATAGAGACATTCCATGAGGATAAACGGGTGAGACCCTGATACTCTGGCAACACGAGGTCCCCATTTACACATTTCAAGGTGAGTTAGAGCCCCTGACCTCAACTGCTTTCCCATGAAGAGGCCTTAATGGCTCTTCTGAGGCCTTGGTAGTTAGAACATCTTGTGCTGCACTCACATACAGTAGGCTATTGAAAATATGGAATAATAGAAATAAGGGATACAGTACAGTTACTGAGGCATGTATTGCATTTTGGTATTCAAATCGCAGTGACCATTCACTTAACCCTCTCCCGTTAATTAACTTTGCCTCGCCAGTCAAGCTTTGCATGGTTTCTAGTGTTAAAGACGTTGGATTTGTCATTTGAAATTAACAGTAATTTTGCAGCAATGGGTGTTTGGGATTGAAGTTAACAAGAATAACCACCAGTTTGTACCTGGGTAAAGTGGTAAATGCTGGTGGCAAATGTTATGGTAACTAGCTTATTAATGTTAATCGATTCTATGAGCAGGCCGAAAACATTGTCTGAATTTTTAATATTTCCAAAAGACTGGTCTGAAGGTAATTTTGAAAAAGGCTTCTCAGGAAAGGCTAGACACGTGATATCATGCTCACTGAGGGGAATACAAAGAGGTAAAAGCTAACCTTACAGGACCCAGGCAAAAAGCTAGCGTCCACCAGCTGAAGATCCTTAATGATACTTTGAAAGAAACTGACTTTTACAGAATATGCTTGATGAGGACAAACTCATTAAGTTATATCTCAAATAAACACCCCCAAATCTACACCAGCAATGCCAGTCAGAAGCTGGCCAATTTCTCACCTTTAACCCCATGAAATAGTCAGCTACTGTTGTCCTATGAACACTGCTTCAACATATGGAGAAATGCCAAGCTTGACAGTTCTACTGTGCCTAGTTACTAAGCTACAATCGACCAATTATGATTCTGGGAAGGGTTTGGCAAGTGTTCAGCAGCCCCTCAGAAGTGCCACTTCTCATCCTTACCACGGGGGACTAAAGCATGGCATAGCTCGACAAATGGTAGTTTACAGCTGGGGTTGATGATTCTATACCATTCAAAGCCTGGTTGGGTCCATACAGAAATATTTTGCACGACAGGGCTCTCCTAAAGCTACGTATACAGTGCACAATTAGGATCCAAAAAGAGAAAAGGTTAACAAGTCAAGTCCCAGTTATGGCTATGATCAGTGCCAACTTTGATGTCCATGCAGCTTGAGATTTTCTTATAATGTTAGACTTTGAAACTTTACCTTTGTAAAAGCATTCAGATATGCCTTTGATGTATGGATAGTATTGGAATGCGGCTTGTTTGCTTTGTCAAATGCATTTAATACTAGCATAATTTAGTCCAATTTAGCAAAGCCAACAGTGTCTGTCCCTGTCATTTGTTTTAGCCTGTGGGTGTCTTCTTAACCCTTTAAGGGCAAATCTTGACCTGGTGTACTTCAGCAACCCCCAGACAAAAACAAACCAGCATGGGGATCATCTGATGGTAATGGGGCCATTCATCATCATTCACTAGTTGTGATACACTATCATTTATCAGTTGGTCATAATGGATTTTTTTTTTTCTTTTGTGGTCTCCCAACAAACCAGATGTTATCTACAGAATGCCGTTCTTCTTTTGGGATCTGTTTCACATCATTAGGTGTTCATGTGGGTCTTTAAAGATGCAGGAAACGATGTGGAGATGCAGAGGAATCGGACATGCATTCCTGGGTTGAAGCCACGGCAGGCCTACACAAACATGCTCCATGTGGTAGGAATGATCAGCCTGTAAGAGGTCACTGTTTGCCTCGTATCCCACTGTTTGGACAGGACTCTAACAATCACACCGATCTCAGCTCACCAGGACATTTAAACATGTGTCCTGCATGACAAAGCTCCTTCCCCCATTTGTTAGGTATTAACTTGCCATGCACTGATTTCCAACCCCTTGCTATGTAAATATTTAGGAGAGCTTTAAGATAACCAGTGAACTCAAGGACCACATTGGATGAGTTTAAAAGAGTATATTTTGTTTAGAAAGTATTGACCAAAGATCATGAACATGCTCAGGAGTCTGACAGATAACCATTATTGAATTTTGATCTCTGAATCATTCTCTTACCTAAGAGGAAAATTAGCAACAGAAGCCCTGGTTTTCATCATTTTTTCAGATTAGTTCAAGCTTGAAAAAATGATGAAAACCAAGGCCTCACTGGGAAACGTGTTCGTTTTACCTAAACTGTTACATCATAGAGTTATACCACTGTACCACCAATGCTGAAAGACAGATAAATCAGTTTGCCCTTATCCTAACTGAGTCCACTACAACAAACAACCAAACTGTGTTAATTTTTCTGTCTTTGAAGAGGAATATTCCAGGTAAAAAACACAGAAGATTAATAATTTTCACCTTGAGGGAGATTCCAGGCAATAATATTGTCAAAACAAAGGTTCCTCTTGTCCTTAGCATTCAGTGTAGTCTGTGGTATTTTACTTCCGTAAATAATGATTTCCACTGTTTACTATCATACTTCCTGTTTGTCAGCATCCTCTTTCCTTACGTTGCTCATCTCTAGCATCGATGTGTGTGGCGGTGCGTCTGCCTGCTCTCGTCGAATCACAGCCCTCGACTGGTGCCAGGCGCTGGCACGGTGTCGGCTTAGCTATTGGAAGGGAAAGCTCATGAATCTATTTCAGCGTTTCCATCCACTGACAAAAAGGTGGGGGTGCGCAGGGGGATCGGGAACCCTCTGAGTGTTCTTATTCAGCCATTCATCTGTGCCCAGCAGCACCCACTATCCTCAGCCCAGAGGAAGAGCCTGCCCCTCTCACTGATTATCACCAAGGAGAAAATCCCCAGAAAAGGAGCAGATGAAAAAAAAGTAAAAAAAAAAACCAAAACAATAGAATAGCCTCCTCTGCAACAGACACTGTGACATCAGTGTTTATGTGGCAAGATGGAAAAACACCAAAACAGAAAGTCGGCTAGAGAGCAAATTGAGAATAAGATTGTCGGGAAGTGGAATGCAGACGTTTTTGGCCAGAGTGGAGGGAGGAATCTTTAATTAGAATGTGTTGAGAGATCATAGTTTCCCTTAGAGCTATCGGGCCTTTTCATGTTTATATAATGCATATGCATGGGCTGGAGCAATCATCTGAAACCAGATACCCAATTCCACATCATGTACCTCTAAAGGTTCACTGAGCAATACATTTCTGGACCTGAGAGTTTGTGCTGAAAGGTAAAGGTTGAGGCTTGAAACAAACATGTGGTCTGCATCTGAAATATCTCTAAAATATGAACAATGCATCTTACAAATCATTTCTCCCAAAACCACTGAGATCACAGGAAATCATCAAGTCATGGCAGAATGTATTATGGGATGTGGGTAATTCACACAACTGCGCATCATCTTCTAAAAGCCGAGCGAATACTGTACCGCTGGTGTGAAAGCATGTCATCTCACGGCCCCGAGCCTAAGAGCTTTGACGTCTGCCAGCATCGTCAGAATCAGAGCAGATCCCCGAAGACGATCCGACAGCAATCACAGCGAATAACTCCCCCTCCCTCTTCCCTCATCTGAACCAGCAATAATATGATGCTGGATTAATTTTTGTTCCTCTTGGTAAGCTATGAAGGAGAAGGGGAAAAAAAATGCTTAGTGTCCAAAATAATGAAACATTCCATGACACGTCCTTATCAGCCAAATGAAAAAATCACATTATCTTCAAAAGGGGTTTTAAATGCCCGCCCGCCCGTTTGCTCGCTACCTCGAGCTGCACAGGGAATATCAACTGAGAGACAGTAATTCGCCCAAGCGCTTAATATTCAGTTCTCAGCTATGTAATATGCAAATTCATGGGGGTCATGCAGAAGTCACATTGAAAAAAAATCCCTTAAACTTAATTTGAGAGGCAGCTGGAGGTTTTTCTAAGAAAATCAGTCAGTTATGGATAGGGTTCAGTTAAAGTCAAACTGGCAGCCTCCTCTAGGGAGCGCAGAGGTCCCTGCAGTCCTGACACAAGTTGATCTCTTCAGATTTACTGTGCCTGCACTCTTTTAAACCCCACAGCTACCACATTAACACAGCATCTCCATCAGTTTCCCAAGAATCAAGCAGCAGTGGAGAGCATGTCCTACAAATCAGATGGTAAAGCCTGGGAGGCCCGTGGAAAGAAAACACACATGCAGTGCACTTAATGCACACACACATACATAAAACTCAACAGGCCACTGGAGAAATCATCACTCACGCTATATTGATCTACATCAACATAAATCCATGCAACTAAATGAAATTCATCTGCGTGCATTTATGCTTGCTCTGTGAGATCTCATCTCACTACAAAGTTGCCAATTGAAAGAAATGTCATTATTTACCAGCTTTCCTGGTGTGATATGTTAGCTGTTAAAAAGGACAGGCTTGTTACAAACCCTGTTGCCTCTGAGAATGGGATATCGATCAATCTCCAACGGCTCCAGATGTGTCATTTGTTGTGGCTGCACGCTTTGTAAAATCTATTCTGATCTGATATCGCATGTCCGGTAACAACCGGGGATTGCTGTCCCGATGATGGCCCGGTTAATGCCGAAAGGGGACGGAGGAGGCTGCGCCACAGCCTGCGCTAATAGCTGCCAGAGAGGGAGAATTAGCCATTTGAAGATGGGCAGGACTGATAGAGGGATCATGAAGCTATTAACCTCTAAACAAGCTGCTGAGCGCCCAGCAGATGGCAGGGCTGATGGTGAGAGTGCTGCCAGATTGGGCTGTGAGCAGAACGACAGCCCAGACTTCTCATGGATACTGATAGTGGTGAGTGAGTGGTCCTCCCGGGCAGCACAGCATGTGTTTGCGCAATGTGTGCATATATGTGTGAAGGCAAATATGGGAAGGGTTTGGAGAATGTCTGCAATGAGAAATATGTGAGAGTTCTCAAAGTCAGCGACATGATTGTCACACTCTCTCTCCACCAAAGACTTTAGGCCAGTATTGGTCTTAAATCATGACGCATTTTGTTTGGCAGCATAGTTTCGCAAATGAAACTCTTCTAGGGGAAACACTGAGTGTATTCCAGTGTCAAACCCCAAAGCCTGAGCACATCCGTGAGAAAACCATGAGTGTAACAGAGCACTCACAACTTCCTGACCCCCTCTATAATCTTAATAAAATTTAAAACCGCACACATCTATGGAATTAGTTCCCACCACAACTGAGCTCATCGAACGTCTATCATCGCTCCGCTCCAACTTTGTTGTGTGTGCATGATTCTGTTTAAATTCTGCCAACCATTTGTTTACTCCTCATAACAACAAAAAAAAATGTGTTGACAACGGTAAAGCGAGCAGGATGGAGACAACCAAAGACTGAAACATAAATGCGGGAAAAACATGAAAGCTCAGTCAAGGTCTGCGTGGAAGACGATTTCTCCCAAATGAAGACATCAGGGCAGAAGCCGCACATGCGTGTACGGAGTCTGGATTAATGGTGCAAAGACACACAGAGGAGCAGCACTGTGCTAATAGGTGTTAGTTATGTCGGCTCTGACGTTAGTTGACAGAATCGTACGGCGCAGTGCTGGGATTTGATGGCACCACTGAATATGATGCTGGGAATTGTGTTTGATGTCTGGCAAAGGTTTGAGGCGAGCAAAAACCCAAATTCGCACACACTCACAGACTTCATGTCACCCACCAATACAATGTTTATATACAGAAATTTGTGTCAAGTACCAAATGTTTTGCACAAAAGATGCATGAACTCAAACAAACATGACTATTAACTCTAATCCCAACAATAAACCAACACAGAGTGTGCATTCATCCCCTTTCCCAGTGGTTTCCCAATATGGGCGTCAGGACCAACCAAGGGATCACAAAGATAATGCTTAGTCACAAGATTTTTTTTTCTGCTAAAATGCTGAAGAGGTTCACCTCTTGAAGACACCAAATACATATTAAAATGAAAAAATCCAAGAAGGGAGCATCCCTCTCAGGTTAAACTGCAAAGAGGGGTCGTAAATAGTTACTGTTTGGCTGCAAAAGGTTACTCGCTAAAATGTTTGGGAACAATCGAATGGTTAATTTCATCTAAACCCAGAACTAGCTGTTCCAAATAAAGTGTCTCTGCATTGGTGAAAATTCCTACTCTTGTCAGTGCTGATGAGGGCAAGAACACCCACATGGTCCGAACATCTGTGCAATAAAGTCTTTGCATGACTCCTCTATGACTTCACACGTTGATCGCCAGTTCTTTTAAACTGAGACGGGCGTGGTGATCATCTATGTATGTGTACAGGAATATGATCAGTCATTGGGGTGGTGATGCAATGCAAAAAAAAGGATTAAGACTGTAGTGAACATGGGATTGAAAAAAGGTTTTTCAATCCCATTTTCATATCTGTTCATTGGTGCAGTCAGCCGAAATATTTATTGTATGACTGAGTTATCTTGCTATACATGACTTAAGGTATTATAGCCTGATTACGTGCGCTGGGGCTCACTTATATGAGATGGAGGAGATTCCTCGAGGGACCTACTCCAAATCCAAACAGGACTTTGGTATCAGAGATTGATTAATGTGCATAAATGCTCAAAAATCCAAGGAAAATTATGCATTTTGGGGAAAATTGTTCAAAACACGGGAAAAGAAACCCTTGATCGTTGTTTGAAATCTTGCAACTCTTACAGATACAGTTAGTGTTCAGCACCAGCGCGACCCCTGATTCCTCTTGCAAGAATGTGAGGCATCATTTCTATCAACGGGTGATGAAACATTTCAGCTGAATGTCACATCCATACACTGGAGGGGATTTTCACACAGTCTTAAAATCTTGCTCATGTCATGTTTTATTCAGATGTGCTTAACAAAAGGCCCCTGTTAAAATGGCACTCGCTTTGACAAAACAATGGCAAAGGTGAGGCCACGTTTTAAAATGTTAAAATGTAGGTTAAAATGTCAACAGAGCTGTGGTTGTAAGGTGAAAGCAGAAACCAAAGTAAGGTTAGGGGGGAAAACAAGTCTAGTGGGAGACAGTGGGGGGATTCTCCATGAACAGCGTGATGTTATTGGTGTTCCTAGAGGCTCCAGCCTTTAGCTATGCCTCCAGGTACGTAGAGTGGATGTTAGAGAAATGAATACAGATTAAAAGTTACACATGAGCTTTAAGGACCAGCGCGGTGTTGGTGCAGGTCAGCAGGATGTGAAGGTTGTGGAGTGTGTGGATGGGCTGGGAGGGGAGAGAGTGAGTTAATTAGCTCATACTTTCATAAAGGCATGTGGTGCTCTTATCCCTATAGATCCCTATAGAGCTCTGCTGAAAGCTCGGGGTAGCACATGTAATCCTCACAGCTGAGAGGTGAGTCATCACACATCTACGTACACACACATAAACATGCGCGCACACACAGTTAGTTTTTTTTAGGACACCAGCGAGGACTTGATGATCACTACATTGATTCTATAACCCCCTCGCGCTAACCCTTGCTACTTGTGTGTGCAAAGTGAAAATCGACGACACAGACGGTGGTTGCGTCAGCTACCTAAACCCTTCGTGTTGACAGGTGTTATTGTTTAAAGGCTCACTTTGTTTTAACTCTGAGCATTGATTACAGTAAAGGCCACATTAGACGTCTGTGTTTAAGTAGCCCATCTGATATTCCATACTAACATACTACTGAGTGTGCTAAAATAGTATGAGATTTTTTTTATTATGTCTGAAACCTTAGTATGAACTAAATAGTACATGCATAGGTGCGTAATATTTCTAAGTACACTAAGTAGAATTTTACCAGAATTGTTCGAATTAATGAAGTTTATTCATTTTCTTATTCTTAACTAATTTCCACCGTGTGAACCTGAACTATACTTACTGTATTGTTCTGGAGGCTGAACTTTTAAGGACAAGAAATGCTAATTAAATTTGGTTTTAAATCCTATAAATGATGTATGTGACTTTATTGTATTGCGACTATTTATCGTCCCTAAGTTTGTTTTCCTCATATCACCAGCAAGTTGATAATGTTCTGCACCTTTAACTGGATATTTTCCTGCCAACCTCTAACTTCTGTATCATTCCCGAGCCTGCTTGTCTCTTTATGCCTTGCAGTTACTGCTAAAGTTTCCCACCTTTCACCATGACCCCACCTGCACTGCAATCCTGTCATCAACTCTTAAGTATATATACCAAGGGCTGATGTATATACTTATTATAACAGCCTTTCATTGTTCTCCGACGGTGAGGCCCAGCCTTAGCATTCCAGTGTCCTTGTTCCTGCCTGCTTATTTCTGTTTGAGCCAGTTTGTGCTATAAATACTGCATAAACAATACACAACATAATTATTATTTAACACATTATAATCCCTTAAATGTTTAATTACATTTAACCTACCCATCTAAACATTCTCAGGGGACTGACACAGGAGATCACTTTTTCCTGTTCCCTTTCCGCCCATCCAGCCGATCAAGCCCCGGCAGCACCGCTTTCACCTCGTCTACTTCAAACACAGGCATCACTGGAAGTAATGTAGGACAACTGAGCAAACATCGTCATTGCTGGCCCCGGTGCCTCTTTTTGGCCACACACACACACACGCAGACACACACACACACGCAGACACACACGTGCATGTAAAATACACATAAATGGGTCCTATAGCATAGGAAATGAGTGTGTTTGGGGTTCAGCATGCTGTTAACAAGGTAAACAGTGCTGGGGGTCACTGTGGGGTAATAGTGCTGTTAATCGGGGAGACCAAGCAGGTTGGCTATTGACATTTGTAATGAGATTAAGACATATGGGGAGGAGCGGGTGGAAAAGATAAAGCGAGTTGGCAGGAGGGGGAAGAGTTTGCCTCAACAAGGAGGTTAATCTTGAAATGCAGAGACAAACGAAAGGAGGATGATTTTAAAAGGAAGAGTTGTATAAATCCATCCTATTTCTCTCCATAGAGCTGATTCTGTTTAATCTTTTCGTTCTTCATACTTAAATGATCGCTCTGTGGGGATCTTGGCTGGTCATAGCAGGAAAAGCACAGGTGGAACATTAATGATGACTTTATTGCATAGAGGTGTTCCAGGGAGCCAGCATGCACCGTACCAGATCCCTGGAACTGGCAACCTTAATGGATTGCAGCTATTTTTAATGTTATCACTTGTCAAAATGTCTGCCTGAAGAAGGCTTGATGAATACTTTTTCAAAACGTGACAGATTATGAACGAGGGTGACACACAGGCCCGTGCTGCAAAGCCTATTCTCTGTCTGAGTGGTTTGCATGTTATATATGTCTTTACACAGGGTTCTCTTTTGGATCGAGCAGCTAGTGTTCGTCACTCAGCAAGTTTTACCTGCATTAACTGTGATGACACTATCGGCTTCTGTTTGCCTTTCAGCTCACCTGTAAAGATGCTGGAGCATGCTTCGGGTGCCGCAGTCTCGTTGGCAATGATCAGAAAGGTACAAAACAGATCGATCAGTACCTACATTCATCATCAATGTCAGTTCTTCTCCACATTTCCACATTGTGTTGATGTTTAGCTTTGCAGAAATACAGAAACATTGTACCTCATAAGGACAAGAGGGCAAAGACAAGGCTGTGTCCATAAATCTTCATATTGTTCAAATAACATAAGTGCGTTGAAACACACACACATACAAAAGGAGAAATTACAGATAACCACTGGTTAATTGAAGCTGGATGTTTATATATTGGATGTAAACAGTTTTATAAATGAAACTGAACCCTGACCCTTTTGACCCAAATAGTGAAACTGCAGGTTCATTGAACAGAAATAAAACTGAAACGATGAATGCACAAAAAACACCTGCATTGTGTTTCACCTTTTCAGAAATAGCAATAGAATTTTTCTAAGAGCAAATACATGAAATGAAGGCTGGTGCAAGAGAAGTCCATGGACCGTGGTCCTCTGTTTGTCCCTGTGCTGTTTACTGGCCCTGAGGGGGGCACTGAGGTTGTGAAACAGAGGCCGATCTTCCATCTATGTAATTCTGTTCTTCTTGTACAGCACATTCACCCTGTGTTGGTAATAAAATCTTTATAGAGTATTATACTGAAACATTTACAATGAAGTGTGATCAACACAAACAGTCCCCCTTGTTAAAGTGCAATACATTAATAACTGCGTAGTGTTATGCCAAGTCTAAATGAATTGTGTGTCAAATTAATCAACACCTTGTCAGGCGGCAGGACGAAAATAACAATGGACAAACTGTTATTGGGTTTGTGTTAAAAAAACATGGACAGCTATGCACCTAGCAATGCTGGTTTTTCAGCGTCATGGCTCAAGCTCAACCCAAGCTCTGTTGGCATGCTAAAAGATGCTATCAGACCAGAAGCTGAAGTCTTGTTCAAGCTTATGAAAACACACACAGAAAACCCCCCCAAAAAAGACAATTTCCTCACTGTTTCACCAAGTTATTGTATTCTCATTAAAGTGCTAAAGTCCTCTTTATGAAAGGTGTTCCAAATAATTTTCCATTTCTCTGTCCCACAACAGCCTGCTCAACATGCTGCAGGTCTCTTCACTGCACTTGTTCCAAGAAAAACAAGATTTCAAATGTCGAAGCCTACAGTACATTTATCGGTGTGTATTCTGTAGTCTCACCTGTCTCCACTACAGCTTCTCCAAAAAAGAAAAACTGTATTTGCTTTTGAAGAGATCTCTTCTTTATGATGAAGAAATGCAAGAAATAAAGCCAAAACCAGCATCACAATACACCAAAGAATCAACAAATCAGTATTCCTCCTTGAATCCCTTTTGTCTTTCTCTTGTACTGTCTGTCTCCCTTTAGATATCTGTCACTCACCTGCTCTCTCTCTTTCTCTTTCGCTGTCCCTGTTTCATTTTATTTCATTATCTTTACCCCCAGACATCCCTTTTTTTATTCTCTCCTTCCTTATCACTCAGCTACACTCTTTTTGTGCATCCTTTCTCTTCTTCCCCCTCCTCCGTCTCTCTTCCTGCCTGCAGCATAGTTGTAGGTTAACCTGCTGCAGGAGGAGTGCAAGGTGTGCTGGGTTTAATCATCCCGAGGGCTGGCTGGGTGGCTGCTGGAAGCTTGTCTGCTGAGACTAATTGAAACAAAACGCTCCCTTGTTCTCAGAGAAAAAAGAGAGACATAGGGGGATAAAGACAGAATCAAGTCTGCAACTGCAGGTAATTGGAGGAGCATGCTAAGAGAAGCAAAAGATTACCAATGTATGTGTATGTTTTGCATACATACATGCACTCCGAGCTTAGATGAATGAATCTGAGTTATTAATTGAGATAAAAGAAAATCCATATTATGGTAATGCAATATTCTGACTTGTTGCCATACTGTTGTGCACAGCAACAACAAGCATGGCTGAAAGGGATAATAACATTGCTATGTGCTCAACAGTGGAGGAGTTAGTTAGTTTGGTAGGAGTTTGGTGGCAAAAGATCAAACGTACAACAAATCTTGGTCATATGTAAGTGCAAGAAAACTGTAACAGCAAAAGGGGGCGATACAACAAACTTATCTCATCACCTGAGGAGTGGAGAGCCAAAAATCCCACGAGAAGAACTCATGAGCTATTGTGACAAACTACACTGGCTTGGCAGAGCATCACTGAATCTTAGCCTGAAATGGCATGATATTATTTTAGGGCCATATTATATATAGTGTCCATTCATATGTGCATTTATATGTGCTTATGCATTTGTGTGTGTGTGTGTGTGTGTGTGTGTGTGTGTGTCTTCAGCACACATACCTGAGTGTGCAGCAGTGCGTGTCCTACAGTGACACATTAGCGAGCTAGTAGATGTGATTAAAGGAGAGGTGTATTTCTCCGCTCGTTCTCTGACTCCATCAGCGGCGCTGCAACAACTGCAGCTGGTAATGTCACTCTGGTGTCACTTTCCCCTTTAAGATGCTTCTAAGTGGATTTTGATGCAGTGAAACAGAACACGGAGGCCAGTTCTCACCTCGCTAATGGAATCAGTGTGCTGTGGAACACAAGCGAAGGGCAAATGATCCCGACCCCGAAGCTATATCAAGAAGCCGACTTGCTTCATTCCTGGTCCAGGTCAGACCTTGATTCAGCAACTGTTGATTTCATTCATCCACACCCAGTATGTCAATCCACGACAGACAGAATACGCCTTGTTGTCAGATCGATGTCAGATCACGTTCCTCATACAAACACCAGAATTAGTTTGAAACCAGAGCAAAACAACTTCCTTTAAGGGGTCTTGGCTGTTTGTTTAATATAAGGCTACTGCTAGCGGTTTGTTAGCATGGCTGAGCACAAAGACTGGAAATGTAGTATTTTATAATAAACACAAAAACACAATATATGGGCTAAACTGTATTTAATACTGACAGTATACATCAACAGGGGAAGAAATTAATATAAACTAGGGCAAACAGTTTCCTCCTGTGTATCTGACTCCTGTTATCGTGCATTCTTCTCCTGTCATTCCACACCTGCCCACCTACCCTGCACCTGCCCACCAGTTGTCTTCACAGAGTACCCACATCAGCCCCATCACCTGAGCCCCTCACCTGTCTTCACAGCTGCTCCTCAATCCCCAATCCGCCTCCCTTCACCAGGGTTTGCCAACAAGAAAACAAGCAGAGGAGAAAAAGTGTGCTGGAGCTCCTCTTGGGAGGTGTTTGAATTTCTTCACACACCTACTCAATTCAGTGACTGGCATGAATATAACTCCCAGCACTGGCGCCTGTGCAAACTACAGCTGTACATATTAAACATATCAAAACAATACACCAGTTACTGATCGAGCTTTCAATTGATTTGATTGCAACATTTCACAACTGTGCAGTTGCAATGTACAAATAAAGATAAATACTGATTAATGAGGAGCGGAGCTTTATTTGCAGTGCCTAAGAGGTTCAAGTAGCATCATATCCAAGTCCACCTGCATGAGAGGACCTTGAATACTGACATGATGACACGACAGTGAACTGTGCCACATCCTCTCACTGCTCATAATTGCTCTCCACTTGCCTTTAATTAAAAGACATAATCCCATTAACAAGCAGAAATAGGATTAATACTGCCTCAGACTCCAGCTGCTGCTCTGTAATGATTGTATGTGTGTGTGTGTGTGTGTGTGTGTGTGTGTGTGTGTGTGTGTGTGTCTGTGTGTGTGTGTGTCTGTGCGTGTATTACTCATGTTGTGGGGACATAAATCTGTTTACAAAGTCACATTGTGGGGACTCTTCTTCCTTACAGAGACAAAATGTTCAGGTTAAGGTAAGGGTAAGGTTAGCTTTAGGTTAAGATAAGGGTACAGGTTCGGGTTAGGAAAGCAGTCTGCAAGAAATGAATGTAAGTCAATGTAATGTCCTCTGAGGTGATGAAAACATGGCTATATGGTACGTGTGTGTGTGTGTGTGTGTGTGTGTGTGTGTGTGTGTGTGTGTCTGGTCCCCTGACTCAGAGATATCACCAATACCACATGGGTGCTGCGGGTGAGAGGAAGCCAGCAAGAAAGAGATATTTAAGCTGGACTGAGAGAGAAAAAGAGAGACTGGAAAGAGAAACTGTCATTGAACTGAGCAGCTAATTGAAAGATCAAAAACGTATCTACAGTCCAGCGGATGAGTGGCTTTTGAACGTTTTGCATATGAGCTCTAAGGTTTTGCATTGACTGCTTCATAGTGTGATTATTTGAAAACAATATTACTGTTGATTTCAGTATTGTTTAAACGCATAAATGTTTCTTTTTGGAAGATATTTTGCATCCACTTTGGAAAAAAAGATGTTTTGCACTAAATGCTCATGACATTTACGTGGAGCGAGAAAAAGGGTTTGAAACGGGGACAAAGAGTGATTTAATGACAAACGAATGTGACGAGAGGTCACAGTCTTTCCCGCAGAGGCATCCTCCCTCATCGCCGAGCTAAAGGTGAGAAACAATGACCGTGAAAGGATGACATGCCAGCACAACGCCACTATTGTACAAATAACAAAGGCTGCTGCTGTGCAACAAGGATAAGAGGACACGGTAACAGGGGAGCGTTCAATGTTCCTGAGTCGATTATGTTGTTGTTGCCTCACAGCGACGCCTCCCTACATCGGTCCCGTCCTCTAATGTACCTCACAAGCTAACATCATCCGTATTCTCACGTCTGCTCGGTCATTATCACATTTTCTGCGTCAACGTTGCTGTTGTCAGTCAGGAATATTAACATGTGACGCTTGCTATGTGCTATGTTAAGTGAGTTCTGATAAGAGTTCATGCTTTTGTGTCTGAAGAAATGACATCAGGGAGAGTTCAAAGATTCATTCCTTCTAAGTTTGGTCGTGGGCCTTCACTTCATCTGCAGAGGTTCAGTCAATTTAAACTCGCTATTATCAATATGTTCTAATAACAATGTATCAAAGCAAAGGGGTCACTCACAAACCCCCCTTCAGATTTATGGACCTTTAGCTCATTGTTTAGCTAAGTGGCTCACAGATGTACTGTTTACTCTCACCAATCTCATAGGGTAGTTTTCCCACAGCAGGCTGCTGATTTCAGGGAAAAATCTCTCAAAACTCACCAGCTAGTTGGCAAAATTAGCAACTAGCTGGTGAACATAGTGGAGCATGTAGCAGCCAGATATTTCCTCCAGGAGTTAGAGACAAAAAGAGTATGAATATTCAATTTACATTTATCACGTGGGCAGAAACACGGCCCCAAATGAATGTTTATGTTGCTCCGTAACTGCTGGATGTGTAAATAAACAAGTGTTTGTGATGATATATCAGTTTTGTATTTGCAACCTGTTTCGACTGACCCTAAGTAACCTGTTATTGCATGTTTAAGCTTTGAGGGTAAAGTTCAAATGCAGATTTCACCAACACAAACCTCACCTGGTCTCATGAAACAGAAATGAGGAGCTAAGAAATCACTCAGGAATGATCAGCCTTTGGAAGCTGTTGCAAAATTAGAGAAATTTGTCATTTTGATTGAAGGCTGAGCTCTTACTGAAGACCCACCAAAGGTTGTCTTATCATCTTTTCAGTGTTGGAGTGCTTCTCACAGAGGTAATATGACAGCAGGAGCCAGTTAAGAGTAACCCAGCTGGATTAGAAAAGAAAGAAAAGGTTAAAATAAAAATTTAAATATTTCAATTTCTGCTAAAAAAAAAAAGAAAAATTAAACATCTTAAATTGTAGCTTTACGTCACACACTGTGCTGAGAGTAATAAAAAAAAAAGTGACCTTGTGTCATTCTCCATGGTCATCTACTGGTCAGTATTCCAACAGCCAACTCTGTCAGTCTGTCAAGCGTGTGTGTGTGTGTGTGTGTGTGTGTGTGTGTGTGTGCTTGATGTGTCAGGGTTTGAACCAGCGAGTGGTAGAGTTCAGAGGGCTTGTCTGTGCTCTCTCTGTGGGCTTCTCTCTGACAAGACAGTAAAGTGACAGCGCCAAAGCATGGACACATCACTGACAGCCAAGGTTAAACTGGTAAATGGGGCCAAAAGTGGCCTTTTACGTTCAAACTTGATATACCTGTCAGTGTAATCCTCCATTAGTGTGATGAATGCAATGCAGTTTGATTGACTGTAATGTGTCTGTCATATGCGCTGTGACAATGAAAGATTAGAATTAGCATTATTATTGCGATTATTAGGAAACGACTGCTCCTGTTTTGGCATGCCGATGGTGAGTTCAAATACATATATTCAAAATGTGTATTCAATGTGTACTCACACATACATTTTCTCGCCAAAATGCTGCCTATCAGCAGCTTCAGTCCAAAAATCTTGGTATGAAACCCCAGGCTGCACGACATCAGTGAGCGAAGTGAAACCTGGGCGTCACAGAGCGATCAAACCTTCCTGACTTCCATCCCCACAGAGTCTTAAAGCAGAGAGATTAGCGGTGGCTGCACAAACCACATCTAACACCACCAAATACTTGATCTGAAGGTGGCAGTATGTCAGAACTGCTAGACGGAAAGCTGAAAAGCTTCAGAAAACTCTTCTTTCCACACCTTTCCGACTGACCAACCACCTTCAAACGTGGCTGTTCGGCTCATATAGCGGTCGGTCAGGTCATAGGAACCACTTCTTTTCTCGCATAATGCAGCACTCATTCTGGACTTTACTCAGATTTACATGATGGGATTTGAACGAATGACAGGAGACACTTCAGACGCTTTTTTTCCGTCATCTGTTTCATGTGTGTCTTACAGAACATATGCGCTTCCAGTTTCATCAATCAAGCTATCAAGAGAGTCCTCGTGATGGCTCATGCTTCACTTCTGGTGTACAAGCTTAAACACGGCCCGTTGCGTATTTCGGGTGAGGTGCAAAAGGCTGAGGAAGCCCACAAAGGCTTTTTCAGTGAGCAATTTTCACAGGACTGAACAGGGCGCCACCTTTGAACACGGTATCAAGTTCTTCTGAATACAACCAAGGACACTTGAGAGTGCTCTGTCTTGAGATGCAAAGATGAAATTCAGATAATCAAATGGTGGAATAAATATCATCTGATCGGTCTAAAATCCATAAAACAAGACAGTAATCCGCTGACAAGGTGAGACAATCCTGCTCTGAAACACAACTTAGAGACAAGCCGGTGAGTTAAATAACCTGATTAGAGACATTCGGAATGGAAATAGTGAGGCCTTATCGCAGAAATGTTTAGGATGGCTCCAGAGAAATACAGTACAGGGTGACTCACATAGGGTCACATTGCTCAGTGGATGGGTGCCAAAAATAACAAGCAGCAGAATCAGAAGTCTAATTTTATAAAAATGGAAAATTGTCCACGTTCGTAGAGGACTGGAATCACCACAAATGTGTTCAGTGAAGTACTTTATGATTTCCAATCTTTGATTTTAAAGCCATTGCAACCACACAGTACTCTCTGAAAAGCATCAAGTGATGACTCGTTATTCCTGTGAATGACCATGCCTTAGAATAATTTCCACCACGCCATTACTTCTGGCTTTTTGAAAGTTGTCTGCTATGAAGTCAGCCTGTATGGATTTATTTCAGCCAGAGAAAATGATAAACAATTCTGTAATATATACTCTTTTAACTCTGTGTCAGTTCAGTGGAGGTTGGATTGCCCTTCTTTCATACCACTTAAGCTTACGCCTCTGCTCTGAGTGACATGATGGAAAATATCAGTATATGTCAATGCAAAGCCTGGAATATGAAATGGAGAAAGAAAAAAATGCCTATGCTGTCTGCATAGAAATGCAGCCACACTGTAAGGCCTTGACAGTGAGATTGCATAACAGCTCATACATAAAACATTAAGCTATGCATATGCAATGCACACACACAAGCAGGCAGGCATATGGTGTAACCTCCTATTTCCTTTTTTTGGCCAGCCAAGGAACCACAAGTTCATGGAGCTGTTTGTGTTGTATGTACATTCTGGCCCTTATGTGCACATCTTATCATCACACAATGTGGCCTTCTTGGAGAGCCGCTTAATTGGAAAGTTTTTCCCTCCCCCGCTCTCCGTCTCAACCTCTCTCCAGCTCCCGCTCACGTTTCCTCTCCACCTCATCCTCTCTCCAGACCAAAGAGGAAGCCCGCTGAGTGATCTTCATCAATTCGAGGTTTGAAGAGGACTCATAGGAGAGAGGATTAGGATTTAGCAGGCTGCAGTCCGAAGGCGATAGCGGAGGTGGGGGGGGGGGGGCAAAGATGCAACCAGGATCGTGTTTGCTTTTAGCACGGCGCATGTGAGCTGATTAAAAAAAAAGGGGGGGAAACAAAGTAGAACATTAAAGGCAGCCAGACTTTTCTTCAAGAGCTTTTGTAAGTCACTTTTGTGTCGTCTTCGGAAACCAGATAATGATGGCTCACAAAAAAGGCCATGAGAGGACTTTAAAACTTCGGGCCATTCGAGCTGAAGTTTGGGGTGGGAGGACACTGAAAAAAAGCTTGACAATCATTAAAAGTGAGGAAAACTTCAAAGTGAAACTTAAAAAAAAAAAAAAGGGAGATAGTTTCGGGGATAATTATGAAACTTAGAGCTGAAATTTGTCCCATTTTTCCATGCGCCCAAGAACCAGAATCTTCCTCCTCCGCCTCCCTGTCCTCGAGTTCACCTCTCCGGCTTGTTTTTCCCAAGCTGTCCTCCTCGTTACCTAGCTAATCCCAGCCACTGTCAAGATTTAAATGCTGCTTTCAGCGTGTGCCATATTTTCAGCATTCAGCATTCAGCATCATTTCCCTGAGCCCGACAGACAAGGAGAGAGCGAGAGGGGGAGGAACTGGAGAGGAGATAAAGAGACACACTCCATGGATTACACAGGCACATACACACATAAATATGCATATACACATGCAGGAACACATTGTATGAGCCTCTGTTTAATTAGCCCGCCGGTTTATCAGGGTGATCAGGAGTTCAACACAGTAAAGTTTCCTGTAGATAAAACAGTGTTTGGGGAAGTCAGGTCTAATGAATGCTGAGCAGCGCCGAGGAGGAAGAGGGGGAGGCGGAGGAGGAGAAAGAACTGAAGGAGATGAGAGGAGGATGACAAGAGGGCGCTTCGGTTTAATTGCTTACCTGATACTTTCCTTTCCTCCTTATCATCCCCTCCTCATCTATTACAGCAGATGAGGAAACTGCGTCTGACAGATGCGTCCGACAGAGAAATGCTTTCTTTTATTTGCCAGGAAAGAGTTGAAGGTTTATGATGACAGTTTAACTGCGATTGTAATTGACGGTGCCTGCATCCACTGTGAGGGCGTCCAAGAGTTTTCTTTGTTCTGAGGGAGGATCGACCGGTAGAAGCTGACTGAGGCAGCTGATTAGCGCGTTTTGGACTGATGTTCAGCACCTTGAGCTTCAGCTTCAAATGACATTTTCACATCTAAAATTAGCCACTTGTTAGCGGCGAACCCCTGGACCGGAAGCACACAGTGAGATGATAAGATGAAATACACGTCCGGAGGATGTACTGATATCTGATGAGTGTTTAAATCAATTCTGAAACAGAAACTCTTATTATTTGTCAGGACAGACTGTATGTCCAAATCCAGTCTCATCTTGTCTCTCATGCCTCTTTGGATTGTAGCTCAAAGATAAATGAAAACTATGGTTTTATGTCTTGGGTTTTATGTCCATAACTCACCGGTTCAGTTATGAATATGTACTCACTAAAGTAACTGATGAGATCTGTGTGAGGCAATACCAATAAAAACAGGTCCATAGGACAACAAAAGCTGTCTGACAGTCATACACACGGTGGCCCTGAGAGCTTAATGCACTGTGACCGAACACAGAAACGCTCAAGAAACACAGATGACAATGGAAACCGTTTTCAGGGGACAATCTGAAGTGATGCATGCCCTGACACGGCTGGGGCATCACTTTTTGGTGTCCCCTGGAAACAGTTTGCATTGTGCATTTGCTGCGTGTTTCTGTTATCTCTTTTTGCTGCATTTTTTAAAGCACGTATGTGGTCAAATTGGTGAACATGTTCTCTTAACTTGCTTGTGTTTTGTCTATTTGCAGTGCACTGAGCTCTCAGGGCCACCGTACATACAGGTTTAAACAAACCCAAAGGCCAGCCAAATTTATTTGGAATAGAAAACAAAACTGAAAAATCAGTTTTGACCTACCATAATTGCCATTGTTGTGTGCACTCACAGTGTTCCACTGTAATGAGGGATTATTAGGGAAATTATGGATGCATTCATTTTTGGCCTTGCTTCCACATAAAGTGGTTTAGATAATGTGGCATTGTGGCATACTTGTGGAGCGTGTTGGCTTGTTTACAAGCTGCACAAACATCTGATCGCTTGAATTTGTTCTCCCATTGGAGAGGCTATTTTTAGCAATGCCACCACATTCCAAGATCTCAGCATTCACTATGGTGAGTATTGGTCCAACGGTTGAGCAAATAAAACCGATGCTGTCATAAACTGTAATGTTATGATCTACTTAAGATTAGATAACTTCTGGTTGAATCCTGCAGTGGTCTTGATATTAATAGTGGTGTAAATATAAAGTAAAAAGTACTAAATACCCTCCAACTTCAACATGACTGCTGCGATGCCTCTGTGATATCTGCAGCATATGTTGCTCATTTTTGAAGTGATTTTGGACTGTTTGCCACAGTCAAGAGGAAGGGTCACACAGGACAGGATGACTCATCCTGGACCAGACAGGACAGCAACGCTTTGTGTTCAGGCATCTAATTAATAAGCATCTGGGGATGTTGCTTCATCAGAGCGGATTTCGTTTAGGTAAAGCATCAACCTCACATTTTGTTTTATATCCTTTTGTTCGCGAGCAGCCAATTATCCCTCCAACCGTCGCAGTTGCGTCCAAAGATTGCGATGACACCACTTGATGATACACAAATTCTCTGCCAACTTTTATTGTACGAAAATTAATTCAATAAGAGGTAATTTGTGGTAGAACAAGCACCCAGATTCACCCTGCCAGCGAGTGGGATCATTCCCTCCCAGTTATAATGTAATCACATCCAATTAGGGGAATGACAAAGCAGTCTTCAGCGTTTCGACGGGAGGGGAAGTGTCATCTTACCGCCTGTGTGTTCGTGGGGATAAGCTAGTTCCATCGTTCCCTATCGTCCTGCCAGCGCTTTTTTTTTTTTTTTTTTTTTTTTACCCCCCAAAAATTTCTACTTTCCAATTTTCCACTGGCTGTCTGGCCAAATCATTAGAGAGCCCAGCAAGGGAGGAAAAACTCAACCATATTGATTATCCGTCTGCTGTAGAGGAATGCTGGGATTGGGATCCAGAGAAGGCAGCAAGGCCTGTGAGTGGGCATGGATCTCTACTTCTAATAAAAGTGGGGCATTCGTTTGTCATTATAACAGGGAGTAATTGTCACAAAGAAGGTAAAAATGTATGGTCATGACAAGGAATCATTTGTCTTAAATGTTCCACAATCTAACAATTCAATGGCCCATTTTACCGTCAACAGTCATACCTCACATTTGAAGGTTTTCATGGTCAGTAAGATGCAGCGACTTCGGCAGATTTTAGGGTATGTGAGTCCTCTAAGAATTATATAAAAAAAAAATGTTTAGAGTTTCCATGAAGGTCAATCTGGTTTTCACTTTATTCCTGAAGGTTTCAGTACAATAGAAACGCAACACAAAGACGGTGGTGGAAAAAAAAGAACAAAGTATAAAAGAGAAGGCCAGCTCTGGAAATCAATCATACTGGTCAATTTAAATCAATCTCTCCTTCTTCAGAAAAACAGTTGCCTCATTTGCATTGGAGCACATACATATAATTTTAAAAATGAGGACAGAGGAAAGAGCCACAGAACCATGACCAGAAGATCTCATCCAAAGTAAAAAAAAAAAAAAAAAAAAAATTGGGATATTGACTTCAAAAACAGCAGTATAGTGTTTGCGGAGGCTTTGATGAGCAGTTCACAAAAAGAGCTTTGAAAGCCTGAGATTCCTTTCAGACGGAGAACTGGCGCACAGAGAAGGAAGAGAGAGGCAGCCAACATACACCGTCTGGTTCCAGCGCCGGGTAGGCAATGAGCGAGTGAGCGTGCACGCACACACACACACACACACACACACACACACACACACACACACACACACGCAAATGGTTAGGCATGCACAACAAAGAGGAATGTGGATTATTCATGAGTCTACAATATTACTGAACAGCTGGATTGAAATATATCGACCAGAACACACACACACACACACACACACACACACACACACACACACACACACACAGCGTAAGCCTGGCACGTCTTATCTTTGATGTCATTCATTGTTCTCCCCTCAGCACCATTACCCCAAGAAGCACCCCGGCCAATAGGGGTGCTGATGGTGAGACTTTAGTGACCCCATCTGGCAGGGGATTGGTTAAACTCAGGGCCAAAGAGAGAGGGGTATGAATAGAGACAGACCACCCACCAACAACAGCAGTTCCGATTGGATAATCCACAGCTCAGTCCAATTGTTAGTCATCTTTCTCAGTCAAAGAAGTTGGCCTTTGTTATTGAAGGGTGTCTCGGTAGTGTGGGGGCTTAAGCGTGCGGCAAGGAGGAAATTGAAAATTGCTGATCTCTGTCTGGCAAATAAAGAGCAGCAGCCCACAGCAGGCTGTCAGCCTGGTTATGCCACCCACTCTGACAGCTCTGCCTCTTCAACGGCGTGCAGGAGTTTCACCGACGCTGATTTCGAGGCCTTCAGCTGGATCTGATGTAAGATTTCTACCTGCTTTCGTGTGTAGTCACATGTGGATGTGTTTGCTTGTGAGGAAGTCCAAAATGTTACTGTGGGTGCTTGTGTGCATTCACACACATACACATTGATGCTGATGTTAATTCCATCTCTTAAGTGGTACTTTGGTCAGGATAGAGGCTTTATAAGAAAGCATTACTCACAGAATTATCTGACTATCATAAATTTCAAATTAAAAGAACTGCAAACAATCAACACAAAAAAATCACAATGAATGAACCAATGCAGACCCCCCCCCCCAAAAAACACAGCTGTATAGATCGTCCGTGTAAGCAGCTTATTACGACACATACCGTATTCACTTTCATTGTGAGGCAGTGACCTCTGTCGGCCATAGCAGGAAGGAAGTCAGGTGACGTAGTATGAAAAGCGACAAAGTCCACGTAGGTAGGAGGTTGGAGTGGATGGACAACTCAAACACAGGACCTTCACCCAGGAGACCTGGGTGAAACCTAAACAGGTAGTTCTGGTGCCGAAATACAGCCAAACTGCAACCATTTCACAGCATTACCGACACGACGACGAAGGTACGGCGCTCACTGGTACTCGGTCATACGTGTCATTTTGGGCATCACTGACATGTGACCTGTTCCGTTAGTACTGGTTGTTTAAAATACTTCATATTATTAAATGTTTTCCTTAGCACATAAAACCCAATGTAGAACCATTTTAACATAGCGCCACAGAACAATGCTCTCAAACGTGGCGGGTTAGGACCCCTCAAATGGTCACGAGATAAATCTTAAGATTGTAATAATAAAAGAATGGGAAAGAAGAAACGAAGTCATTAAGTTTGACAAGTTTTGCACAAAAACAGAGAACAGCCGTGTTTTCAATCTCATGATCACAAGTCGTATATTTTCATTATCTCAAGATAACAAAGCCCGTTTTGTGAGTTTATCTGGTTATCTTGAGAAAACAAGAGGCTGATATCTGTAAATAGAGATTATTATCGTGAGATTATTTGTCACGAGAAAAACACTTTTCTCTGCGTCAGCCAGCAGCTGCTCATGCCATGGGACTTTCAGGACCATCCCACTGTCAGTACTGACCCCACAGTATCTCCACATAGTCTGCAGACACCTGCTGACTGTCACCACAGACTTCTGTCCACAAATTCACGCCATAGCTAATAAAGCACAATGTCACATGGACAAATAAAAATAGATCAGACACACTGAGTTACTTCCTACCTGATTTTTTTTATTTGTCGTTATCTCAAAAACTTGAAACTCTCTTTTGTTGGCCTGTACTGCATATCTGCGTGGTAACATTTAGGATAAATATGTTGTCGAAGTGTACATACATACTCTTATGTATATACAGTACATATGTGTATGTGAGGGTTAAGCGCTATGGCCCTTCCTGCCTGTGCAGTTCGCTGACACTGTGACTCTGCTGTGAGTCAGGAAAGGTTGTCTGAAGGTAGAGGAAGGATTAGAGCACTTCAAAGCGATGCTCACTTCTAAGCTGGCTGATGCAAAATCCGCTTTGTGTAAATGGACAGCCGGCACTCCAAGAAAGTCCAAGCCCGGAGCCAAGGAAGATTCGACTGTGCTCTCAATACGCTGATATTACTTGAAACAGACTCGACTTAAACACTTCTAGAGAGGATGACTGAGTGTGTGCACTCCAACTTCGATTGAACAAACTCGTACAGAAATTCTACCAAATTATTATATCAGGACCACGCAGGTCATTGCTGATCGTTTCTCAATGCCAATACTGATTTTGTGGAATTAAAGTGTTTGGATTCTTTATTGAGGTAAAAGTACTGACACCGCACTGTAAAAATATTTTTAAAAGAAAAAAATCCAACTTTGAAAATGTTACTTAAGTAAAAGCATCGAAGTATAATCAGGAAAATGGAGTTAATGTATTCAAAGTAAAAGAAAAATGTCCCCTCTGACTGTTAAACAATTAAATATTTTATATTATATTTGATAATTATTGCTCATTGAGGTGGAGCTCATTTTCAACTATTTTGTAAAGGACTTCAACAAACAGTTATTTTTATTATAGATTAACCTGCTGGTTATTTTCTCCATTAATCGATTGTTTTGTAAAAATTTAGCTGTCACAATTACCCAGAGTCCAAAGTGACACCTTCAAAATGCTAGTTTTAGTCTAAACCTCAAAATTATTAACAATAAATCAGTTAATTAATGGACTGCTCATTTGAGCTTGTGTGTGTGGATGGGTCGTTTAATTTCCAACAAAACGTCATATTTTACCAGTTCTTTGCATGTTTTTTATGTAAAACTAGTGATTTGCAATTAGTAACTAAAGCTGTCAAATACACATAGTGAAGTAAAAAATTCAACGTTTCCCTCTGAAATGCTGTGGAGTAGAAAAAGAAAGTGGCATGAAAAGAAAAGAGTGAAGTACAAGTACCTCAAATTTTTACTTAAGTGTAGCACATGACTAAATGTACTGAGTTCAGGCCACTGCTGGCTCTTATTTCATATTATTTACTGTGTTTAGTTGTTTGTTTTTTGCAAACGAGCTTCGAAAATATTTGTCCCGGGATGCTGTACATAAATCAGAACGGCAGCTTATGCAACACAAATCTAATAAAAAGGTCATATTAGAATCAATGTAAGATAAAAATAAATAAATAAAACCTGTCCATAGAAACCAACTTTAACACTGAAAAGCACAAAAGTAAATCTGTTTCCACACAAACTGCAAAATATTCACCAAATCAGACAGGACCAGATCCACGTTCGAGCAATATTGGTCAGTTTATTCTTACTTGAGGTGTTCAGATTTATCAGTATTGCTGACACTCACAGCCATACACGCACACACACGCACACTCAGATACAGAGAGCTCTTAGCTGTTTGTGTCATGACATTAAGACTAGGAGGTGGGAGTGTGATGGAATAGCTGTGGTCAGAGCACAGTGGCCAGCAGGGCCGCTTCGGTAAGTCCTAAATCACCAGGAAAACCAGAGCGCCACAGTGATGGATGTACCTGGCACGCCCCGGATCAGGAAACCTCCAATCCGTCTCCAAGAAGAAATGTTTCAATGCGGATGCACTGGGCTGGGTCGTACACTTAACCCTCCGCACACATAACACAAAAACACACACAGAGATGCATGCATGCAAACATACATCAGCACAAAACCATCCAGAGAGACGCACATGTAGTAAAATCAGCCGGCAGGCAGGAGCAGAGCAGTTCAACAGATTTATGTGAGCAGAGGTGCTGTGGTCAGGTGAATAGATTGGTTGGCTGGCAAGGTGGGTGGGTTCTGTAGGCCCAGTGGCCAAGACAAACCTTCTAATCATTCCAATAGGCTGCCTGATTTATGCTGATTAATTATATCTGGGGGGAAAAAATCCATCGGCAATAGCAACTCTGCCCAACCAGAAGATATCCTCAGTGAGCTTTCAAATCGTCTTACAGGGAAAGGAAGAATAAGGAGGCCGCAAAAGTAGTTCTTACGTCGAGGAGAAATCCGTCTCCCTCAGATTGGTGGGATTTTCGTGGGAGTGTGCAGCAAGGCTGCCTCAGCTAACTTTACCTCATTCAGCTTCACCTTATATTTTTATTAGTCAACGTCAAAGTCAATGTACAGGACATGCAGAGGGATCGAAATATCATTTCTTACACAATGTGTGCAAAAATCTGAAGATAAAACAAGACAACAAGTGTTTAAAAATGAATACAGAGCTATAAAACTACTGACAAGTACTCAAAATATAAAAAGTTTCAGGAAAGATAATACAATGTGAGGCAAATACAGTGGGTCCATAGTGCAATGACTATTTTACAGTCTCTTTATATAAAGTGGCTGGTGCTGGGTGTGGATGTGTGTGTGATGAGGAGAGGTGGTGGGGGGGCAGGGGGGTTTCAGTCCAGTCTTTTTGGGGTCAGAGGGGAGACGTGGGAGAGAGGGGAGAGAGTTCAGCATCCTGGGTTATCATCCTGTTATTTACTGTATTTTCTTTTCTGAACAGATATGTCGAAGTAGAGAAAATGACTGTTAAAAACGGTCTGAAAGCAGTAAATCTTTACACTTAAAAAGAGAATTTTTTTAGTTTCACTCTTTTTTGTTGAAGTTGCTTTATCAAAAAATGTACTGACAAACCCTGAGTGCAATTACTACTGAAGAAAAACAGGAGCAGACAATTAATTACATTTAACTGACAAGCGAATAAAAAAAAACAAAAAAGTGTAATTAAAAAATGTATTTAAAGTGTAATAGTTTCAGATGCTTTTTGAAAAGTAAACTGCAAAAACAAATAGAACTGCCTTTTTTTTTTGTTGTTGTTAACACGTTTTGTTCATGGTGATATTTATTTGGGGATCTTTGGTGCCACTCTCTTGATGTGGCCAAAAGGAATGTGGCTGTAAACATGTCAGCTGCTAATGAATGTTAAAGATGAGGCACAGATGAGAATCTGTGTTACTGCGTATGGAGTCAGCGTGCAGGAGGACTTGGCGTTGTCCACACTGGGTGCATGTTGTGTTTATCCAAACAGATTAGATTTCTGCCAGAGGATCATTGCCAGCTCCCCTCCTCTTATTCCACACTCTGCTTCTTCAACCACAATAACTGGAAAGTTCTTTGTGCAGTAAACTATCCGGTCCAGATCAGGAACGTTCCCATAATTAGTGCAGAGTTACAAAGAAAAAGGTTCTCCAGAGCACCAGAAAATGATTCTTTAGCTCAGTACCAGGAGTGAACAACCCTGGAATGCTTCTCTGCAGCACCAACTATTTTAGTGATGAGCAAACACGTGAAATTATAAACGAGCAGCATTTAAAATCACATTTAGATATTCATCAAGATTTATTTCTAATTTAAGGCCTTTAATTTATTTCTCGAAGTCCTCCACATCTGGTTGCTCAATATGGAGCCTTAATGACTCAATAAGCATCTCATTAATTATAAAGAGAAGTGGGATTTCAACAACAACAACAATAACAAAAATTATGAATCGCGCTTTTTTGCAAAAACAGCGTGTGAAGAGCATCCAGGTCGAGTCGGACCGCGGGGGACTGAGAGGGCAGAACCCAACACTCGACACTAACATCACACAGTGAGGTGATCCGCGTTATGTTGCCCTAATCTGGATGAGTGTGTGCAAGAGTTTTGCATTACCGGAGTTAGAAAACGGCCACTGGAAGCACTTTCTTACGGTCTTATGAAACCTAATTGTCCCTAAAACAAGATTTAACAAAAGATGATCCCATAATGAGGGCTATGACAGAGGAGCGTAACCCATTTAAACCCAATCATTATCTCAGATTTTATTGCCGGGAATAGTTCATCCACTTTGTGACTGTGGATTCAGGCATTTGTATTCACTGTAAATAAACTTGATTTTAGTTTACCGACTCTTTAATTCCTCTCTGAACGTCTGTGTGTACGTAGGTGTGCGTTTGTTTCTCTGTCACTTTCCTCAAAGTGTGTTTCTGCTTGGCCTGTCTGTCCCACCAGAGCGAACCGTTTGAGACAGCTGGCCACTCCGAAGCAATCTGAGCGATCGCTGGGCGTGTCGTCCTATTTCTCTTCATGTCAGGCCGCAGAATGAAGAAATCCATTGGATTAGTGCATGGTTTGTATTTGCTGACAGACTGGTGACAGGCCAGATCGAGAGGCAGGGTTTCATATTCAGTGTACCACACCCGGCAGACATATGCACTATATTTGGTCTTTGAAAGCGTTAACAACTGTATATTCAGGGAATAGACTTTGAAACTTTCTGGTTTTTCTTGCCTAAAATTATTAGCAACCACATAATTCTCAGTTATGAGTTTCAGAGAGCAATGACAGCATTATATTGGTTGGTATATTGAGTGTGGGGAAAATTAATGCAGTTATGAGTCGCCAGCACTTCATCACAGACTGTCACTGAATCCTTTCACCTCTCGCTTTGAACGAGGTGGATTTTTTTTTTTTTTTTTTTTTTTGGCATTTTGGCTTTTTCTCAAGTAGTTTGATCAGGCTTTTTTTTTTTTTTTTTTTCACTTTTTGCCATTCGGGCCTTCAATGGGTTTTGATGGTGAAAATACAGAAAGAATAAAAGGAGTGTAACATGCAAAAAGGTCCCCTGCTGAAATCAAACCAAAGGCATTGCGGTCATATGGTCGACTTGTTAAGCGCTAGGACAGCAGGACATCCGAAAAAGGAAAGAAAAACATGACTGCACCATGGTCCCAGGCAGATCGATCGGCCTCCAGGCCTGTATACACAACATTTTCACCATTCCACTCATTTTAAGAAGTATTTTGATCTGTTAGTTGACAGTAAGTGTTGCTGTGCAGATGAAACACACACACAGACACACTGAACACATACGATACATTTTACCATTGGTTTATTTTCCTGGTCCCAAAAAATCCTTAGCAGAGTAGGGAACCACTTAAAACACATTTTCGAGATGCCACATGTCACGTTGATGAGAACATATCAAAGAGTAATTCTTCTAAATGTGATTCTAAACGGTTGCAGATGTCACTTTGTATGATATTGATCCGCGGTGCCGCTTGGTGCTCTGTGTGTCTACCAGCAGGTAGGCAGCACCAACCTTTCCCTGAGTCAGCGTGTGCATGGCTGCATTGATTAGGTGTGACTACTCAGGTCAGGGGCCAATTTGGGGTCACCTGAGGGTCAAGCGTGTTGTCCAATAAAACAGCGGGACCTCCAGACTGGATCCGGCCAGTATCCTGGCAACAGGCACCGCCCCCCACCCCGAACCATGAGAGCACCCGTCTCGGTGGTGATTGAGACTGCAGGGCTCCATTCTCTTTTCATCAGCTTCAATTCATCTGTTCCTATAACTTGGCCCAGATGAATTAAGCTGAACAATAGAAACGGGGGGTCAGTAAAGCGTTCGCATTGTCGGCGCAGAGAGCAATTAAACAGAATGTTCAGTTTGCACTGTTTTTGGGCGAAAACAATTTTCATGCCAAGTAATTTGTGTCCGTACGGTGCAGATACAGCAACGGAAAGTTGGCTGCTTTATTTTTATTCGAGGAACTGTGCTCCAACATGAATGCAGACTATGTGTGCATGCTGTTTCTGTGCACCACACACAAATGTAGGGGATATTTATATAATGCACATTTATGATCTGCTTTCCTCACAACAAGGACATATTAGCATTCAGCGAATAAACAGTTCCGACTCGGATGCAGCGCGCATGTGTTTGTTTGTGTGTCTGCTCTGTAATTTACGACTTAAATGTCAATGAACTTCACGCAACCTTATTATTCATCGCAGGCCACGAGGCTACATTCACGCACAGGAACACAAAGTGGATTTAATGCCGGCCCATCAAACGCTCCCTCTGATATGTTTTCAAGCTATTCAAATAAGTCATTATATTAGAATAACATATGACTTGGTATCTCATAATGTCAAGTGAATTACAAAGTGATTTGCAATGAAGAGGAGTCAGCGATTCCAGGATTACATGCTTAGTTGAATTCAATAAGCGGCTGTATACTGTAATAGGAAACCACAGAAAAATCCATACTTACCACATCATCTGATAAAAATGTCTGCTTGCCGCTCTGCAGGACTCTGTTAAATCTATCAAAAACACTTTGTTCTCCTGCTAATTTCAAAATAATGTGCTGATTACAAAAGAGCAATACCAGACAACAGTGGTAAATCATTTTGCACCAATCAAATAGTTATTAAAAACACCATGAACTACGGCTCATTAACGTTGTGTGTCTGTAGGGACAAAAAAAAAAAAAAAAAAAAAAATGAGAAACAGACTGAGGAGCAAATGCATTTGTTTCAATGATCTTTCCATACAGAAGGCCGTTAAAGTCAGAGGGGGAGAAATATGGGGCTTCAAGGGGAACTTAGAATATCACACACATTTTAAAGAAAAATGTGAAGTGTCCTCTGGCTCTAGAGGGAGCTGTGGAAGCTGAGCAGCTGTGCAGTATTACCTATGATCAATTTTCAAACTGATAATACATCCATTTTTGCCACATTTAGCTGCATAGTATGCCTTCTTTTTTTTTTTATTACAGATTTATAAGCTCACCTTTTGATATGACAGGTCTGATAGATACAATTCTATCAAAGGCTTTATTTCAGGTAAAAAATAATGTCAGTTCAGACATTGTCTGCTGAACTCTCCAGAAGCAAGGAGCTATTTTTGGAAAAACCCAACACAACTCTGAAAAGTGCTGTTTGTGCAGTTTGCAAGTATAGTTCACATGGAGTCAGCACGTCTTATAGCCGGTCTATTGCAGTGATTCCCAGCCTGGGGCTCAGGACACCCAACGGTGTCAAAGGAGATGTCTGAGGGGTCACAAAATGACCCACTGGAGGAGAATAAGTTCGATTTCTTTTTTGAGACATTCCTCTAATCTTTGTTGTTCTTTTTTTGTGAATTACTGGAAATTTTCAATTATCTTCAGGCCTGAAAAAATATTCAAATAAAATATGGAAAAACCACAGACATCTCCCATTTTAACAGTGTGCTGCAAGTAGATGTTTTTAAGGGATTTCAATGCAAATGGGGCAGGAACCACAGATCTGCTGGGCCAGTGGATGCTGCAAAAATGTCGCTTGTTACTGGACACTGTACATTTTATTATGTGCTAGAGGACTGGAGAGTAAAAAGTACTCACTCTTATATTAACGGCACACCATAGCAGGTTATCCACCCTTATTTTGAGCCTTATGGCCTTATTTTCAATGTTTGGAAATTATTTCTGGATTATTTCTATTATGTTATCAATTATTTTCATAAAGATCCTTATTATGTTCTACTTATGTGATTATATTGTTTACATTTCACTTTGTTGAATATCCCTTCTGATTTTTCCTGCAGCACCTGATCATTTTGTCTCATTTCAACACTTGATTCAGGGTTCTGATTACGTGACTCGTAACGTGACAGTTTACAACCCGTCTCTTCCAATCGTAGCTGGGAGCTCCAGTGTCAGCAGAGACTTCAGCTTCATTATACCGGTTACGGATCCAGGATCACCCGTGTTAGTTTTGGTGTAGTAAGCAGTCCAAAGAGAGACAGAGGCCTCGGGACAACGGCCAGTGAGATTTAGGGAGGCTGCGAGCCAAATTCTACAAACTCTGAAATAATAAACTTCAGTACAACAAGCGATGTGAGCATTGTTGAGTAATGTTTTGCTTAACAAACAGAAATAAACTGAAAATAAATCGGAAATAACAAGAAGGACATATTTACCTATTTAGATTTAACAAACATAACATTAAATGAACACATTATTCTGAACAACTTCAGGACCATGAAAACCCAAAACAATCAGCAAATATAAAGATCAATAGCTTAATACACAAAACCCATGGCTAAATATATTGATATTTTTTGCCTACAAATAAAAATGCAATTCCTGCTCTGGACAGTCAGCAGTGGTGGTAGTGTTGAACGGTCTCCATCGCAACAATCATTAAATAAGCCCAGCAAGGGTAGTAAACACAGAAGTGAGGCGCCCGGGAACTCATTTTCTTTCCTTCTTATCAATTAATATTTTCCCCAGTTGTACTTTTGCTTCTGTAAATTAAATACCATCAATGCAACGATACCTTCACTTGAGTAAAGCACTTTGCACCTGCCAGCATGTCAAGAGTACATCAAGTGAATACATCCTCCCTATGAGCTACAGCGGCTCCTGCTCCGTGCCAGGTAGCTTAACGCAGACACAGTCCACAGAGAGGACGCCTCCATACACTCCGGGGGAAGGCCTTCACCGAGCGCCACACCCTGCCCCTGCAGACCCGTGACCAGGAGCATCCGTCCCCTGGATCACGACACTAATGACTGCAACCTATCCAGCCAGCCCCTTCTTCCCAAACACCTCCACCGCAGCTGTAAGTCAGGCTGGTCCTCCCTGGTGTCCACTTGATGTGTGTGTACAGTGTGTGTGTGTGTGTGTGTGTGTGTGTGTGTGTGTGTGTGTGTGCTGCAGCTGGAGGAGTTACAATATCTGCATAAAGACTGTGATTTGCACTTCTGTATTTCAAATATTTGCTCTCCCTGTGTTGGTTAATGAAGATTATGTTCTCCCAGTTTTCCCAGATTGCTGATAATAGGTGTGCGTGACTGAGTGTGTAGCATGCACATGTGTGTGTGTGTGTGTCCATGTAAGCCTCAGTAATTGGGCCAGCTCTGCTCTCCCTTGGAGCCCCCGGAGGTAGAAAAACTCAACGTGCCATTACATCCTCCTCCTCGCTCCCTTCATTCAATTCGTCACACACCTCCTCTTCTCCCTGCAAGTGTTTGCACCTGTGTGTGTGTACAGCGTTTGTGCGCGCGCGTGCATGTTCGACTGGGTGTATGATTATGAGTTCGTCGAGGCTGGTGTGTCCTCATGCATGGTGTGTGTGTGTGGGGGTTCGTGTTTGTTTGTGTGTGTGTCTCATAATGAAGCCATATGGCCTGTCTGTTAGTATGCGAGCTGCCAGCACTGGGAGCTGTGACGCTGGCAAAGAGCGCTGAGATGAGACGTGAGTGGCATATTCCTTTCTTCTTCTCTTTCCTCCTCTCATCTCCTCTCTTCCTCTTCCCTGTCCTTTATTTTCTTCCTCTCTCTGCTCCTCCTCCTCCTCCTTCCTCTTGTCGTCTCCTGCCCATCCCTCTGTCCTCGCCTCGCCTCTTCTCCTACTTTCTTTTGTCTTCAGTCTCTGTCCCACACTTTTTTTTACTCCTCTCCTTCTATTTTCCTCCATCTTTATCGCTTTCCTCTCTACTCCTCTTCCCTTCTCTTTTTTGCAATTACACCCACTCTTCGGCCCCTTCCCTCCTCTCCTCTCCTCTCAGTTGCCCTCCACATTAGTCCCTGTTGTTTTCACTTTCCCCTCCCTCTCTCCCAATAAGATTAAGTGGTGTGAAACAATCCATTTCCACATTTTCCTGTGAAGCCCGGAGAGGAGACTGTGGCCTGACCTAAATTTACATGTTAGAGAGGGAATCTAGATGACAGCACATGGAGGAGGGAGAGAGAGAAAGACCAAGAGATGAGGAGGGGGCATCTCTGTCCGTCACAGACTTTCTTTGGACAGTAAGAAAAAATTAATCTATGTTTCTGCTCAGATGAAAAACTTCAGAAGTGAAAATTATCAGTCCCAGTTAAGTCTGCAATTTAATTTTATTTCTTTTCAGACAGTAACAGCCTGTTTTACATGTGACTTTAACGATGTGCAGTGGGTAATATTAGATAATAAACATTATTAAAGAAAAAAATCATGAAGATTCAGATTGGTTGGTGTCAAAATAGATTTCTAAATCCTTATGATATTAGTTTATAAATCATAATGTAAGTTAAAACTGTGAATAAACTGCTGCAAAGGTGCATAAAAATTAAGAAATTCAAATAAATTTGAGAAAGACAAGAATCACAATGAGTTATTATACAGAATATGATGAGAAACAATAAAATGTAATTCTTAAATTAAACACCGAGATTAAAAAAGGCATTTTAAATGTGAATTCTGGGTTTTGTTTTCAAAAAGATTGTTGTAATCACTGGCACACAGCAGTTGTTTTGATATGCTGGAGGTTGGTCTCCTGCATTTTACTCAATATTTATCTTAAACAACCTCTTTTTAATGCAGTTGTAGTGCTATTTTTTTTTTTTTAGCATAAGGATGAAGTTACTTCAGAGTGAGCGTTCTGCAACAGGACGACTCCATGTGGATTATCACAGCTTCATCATTCCTCCTTCATTACTAGGTTATTTAATTGCACAGCATTGTTTTCTACTATTAAATCTAAATATCTGACTAGATGAATAAACACAGAATTTATATATATTATATATAAGTTGTTTTTTTTTTTACTCGAAGTTTTTACTTTTTTTATGCAAGATCCATGTCTACACAGCGGTTATCATAGATCAAATACGCTGGCTGTTCATTATCAGGAACAATTTAAATAGCATTGCATTTAAAGTCACCTTTGGTCATCAAATAATACAGCTAGTGCCCGGCAATGATAACACAGCATTTTAATACAACAGTACAGTGGGTATATAATTATTTCAGTAGGTTTAGATGATCAATGATGCACCGTGTGCGTCCATTAAATTGACAAAATAGCCAGCGAATGTTAAAAACTGTTGGGCAATACTTCATCTAGAAACCGAACTGAAAAGCAGCAACAGCTTATAATTAAACCGCAGAGTAATTTTTCTAATTGTATGCTCACCCTGTTTCAGACACAATTAGGTTGTCATCATATATCCATTGATTACAAGTTCAACATTATAATTCGCCCGGACCACAGAACTTTCTGTGAATAAACCTCAGCTGACAGATTCAATCCTGAGCCTGGATTTACACTCAGTCTGCAACCAGTGAATGAAAGAAGGTTTTCAAAATCATACCCACGTACATGCTATACATATCAAACACCAGCTGTTAGCATAGCATAAGACAGTGGGTTGAATTCTGATCTGCTAACAGATGAACTGATTGGGTAAACTAATCCTTTAAAATACATTTAGCAATTTCCAAACATTTCCTGCTATATTTTATCACACGGAACACATTACAAGCATATATATTTAGTGTCGAGGCTGAAATGATAATGCATTTATATGTTTATTTGTTTTTTTAGTGTGCTGTGAGCTACTGTTATGTGAAGAGAGAGAATAATTCAGGGGTAGAACTTTATCCAGGAACTATGTCTGTTTGTGTTTTTCATCTGTTCATGTCGGGCTCTCCCTCTCCCTCTATTTTTGTCTGCCATGTGTCCTCCGCAGGGAGCAGGGGAGGTAGACTGCTTCCGCATGCATGGGTGTGAGAGGAAGATTCAACACCCCTTCACTTGCTGAGACACACATGGATGGCTCAGTTCGGTTTGAGATTGTGTGAAAACGCTCACGCGACGGCACAAATTTGTCCCAGAGCCTCAGCTGAAGGGAGTGGGCCCTCCGCTCTGAGTGTGTGCGTCTGCGTGTGTGTTGCCTGTTTGCTGGTATGACATTGTGTGTCTGTGCACGTGTGTGTTTCTGTTCCAGCTAGGTGGCATGAGTTAGGCCTCTGTGTTCGCCAGTGTTCCCGTATGTGGGATGGCAGCCGCTTGCGTGATCAGAACAAAGCAAGAGAGCATGACAGAAAATCCCTCAATACCCGGCCTTTAAAAAATGCAGGAGGCCAACGCACGCAGAAGCAAGTAAGGTAAATGTATAAATTATGGACCAAAAAAGTCTGCTTCAAAAAGAGGGAGAGATCCCCCACATGAGGCAGCAAACTTTATTGCATGTGAGGAGCGGCTGCAGCTGCTGAGTGTTTGCTGGAGTTCTTCGCTCCGTCTTGCTAAATAATGAGCCAGCACCTTTCTAATAAATGGACCGTGCAGAGCTCTGCTGCCACATATCTGGCACAGAGCCAGAACGGTTCGCGCGCACAGCTTGGCCCGCAAAAGTTGCTGTGATTAAAAGGTTTTTCCACTTCCTGTTAATTCATTTAGAAATGTTTGAAGCAGATTTAGAGTTTTTACATGATGATCTCTCATGCAGAGTTTTGTTTTCATGTAATCACGCTGCAGACTTAAGCCAGGCACACTACAAGAATGCTGTAGTCACATTATAAATCATTTCACAAGCAAGGGATTATTTACAATAAAAACATTAAAAAAAATGTGAAAGAAAAATCAAATACAATATGAGAAAAATATGCATATCTATATAACACAGGCAAGGATGAAGTTAATGGACCTATTCTTCATCTATTTCAGCTAAAATGAGTCCATTTTGTTTTTGGTATTTGTTTGTTTTTTCATATTTTTCTCATTGAAGGAATATTTTTGATGCTGAAATCAAAAGCACCACTGCTTCTGACTATCTTGTGGTAATTTATTGTGCCATTGGTTTTTGATTATTACTTTTAATTCTGTCAATAACAAATCACAAATCAAAGTTATATTTAAAAAGAAGAGTAAAAAATAGTAATATATATATGTGATGAATGATTCTTTCCATCAGAGCCAGTGAGCTGAAATGTGGAAGTGCAATGTGTTTTTTTTTAATTTTAAACTTTATTTACAATGTTGACTATTTCGTTATGTTGCTATGCTAACAAGTAAATTATAATTTTGTACTTTAATTACTTGACTTCAACACAGAGGATGAGGGTGTCTGAAATGTTTTTTTTTTTTTTTTTTCTGATTCATTTTATCATCCATCATCACACTATATTTGATGTGTGTATATATATATATTTCTAATACAACTGTTCTGGACTGCCATAACTCCACGTATTTTCTCTGTTAGGTCTAAATATTCTAAATAAAGTTCTTCATGTATGTTTGAAAAAGGTTTCGGCATCGTGTCTAACTCTATAAACTGGTGCTTTAAAGAAAACAGTCATGGTTCAGGCTTCAATAAAAGGTCCAAAGAGAGGCTTAATTTTTTTAAATCTTAATCTAGATGAGTAAATTTATGTAAAACTGAAATGGTTATAACCTTAAAAGTTAAGAATTTCCATAAGCTTTTTTGGGGCACACCAGTAATTGTGTCAGCCATCATGTTTTAGCTTACAGTGGGACACACATTTTAAAAGCAACGGCATGAATAAAACAGTGGACTATAATGTGATAGAATGAAACACGTGCTGTTTATCTTTCATTTGGAGCCTTTTCATTTTTACAAAGAGTGACCTGATTCCGAGCTGCTCTTTTTCACTGCTTTAATTTCACGGTGTTTATGAATTCTGTAACTGTACAAGGAAACTGTTCTGAAGTCACCTCATGCAAACACGACCAAGGTTTCATGTCAGACTACCAAATGATGCAGCCGCTTTCCTTTTAAGCACTCAGCATCTGTGTGTTCTTTTGTGCAAATGTGCAAAAAGTGTGTTTTCTCTGTGTGTGTGTGTGTGTGTGTGTGTGTGTGTGTGAAGTGCGCATGCGCATCCAACGGGCTTCCTGGAGTCCTCTTTAAACTGTGCACCAAAGCATGACTAACAGGTCAGCACACGAGTCAGTCCTTGCCCGCCATGACATCGCAGCGTCATCACTGGGACTTAAATGTCGCCAATCGTCGCTCAGACAGGGTCTGAAAATCTTCAGCACACACAGTTTGCATAGTAACATATGCTAGTTATGCACTTTAGGTGGTCGAGACATGTTGAGACGCTGCATCACAACTGCTGGTCAACCGAAGTCACAATCTATTTAGGTGCCCCCCTTCAAAGTAAAAAGACTGTCTTACATGAAAAGATATGAAGCAAAGAGCAGAAAAATAATGCAAAGAACCTTTAAAAACACTTCAAGCTGATGTAAAATATTGACATGCTATGCAGACATTTCAAATGTTTTGCATCGACATTATAATGCAATATGAAATAGAGACCATACACATAAATATCACACTGAAAAACGATGAATTATATGCACGCACAGGCACATGGGCTGCCGTGTAACGTGACAGAGCTCTCGGGAGTCAACATTAGAGACGTGTAGCATGCCAGCAGCTGAGGCACACTGATATCATACTGCACAGTATGTACATTATGTGAAGGAGAGAATGGAAGTCCTCTGCATGACTCATGACATTCAGCGGCAGAGAGCAGCTCACTTGCGGTGACGTTCAGACCGTTGCCTGATGCTGGACGGAGGATTCAGATGATAAACAAACGTACGCACATTGTCGCCTTCCTTTGGACTAAATATGGTGCAGCAGCCCTCCCCTCACCTATTTGTAGGTGCAAGTTGCAAAAATATTTGTTTGATACGAAAGGCGGTGAATTATTCAGGGATTATTTAATAATGCAAAGAAGTGAGGGGGAGACTCAAAACCATGGCAGTGAAGGCTGCTCAGCCTGGCTGCCTGGAAGCTCTTGCCACAGATACAGCACACGCCATATGTATTGCCCTGTTTGTTTCTAATTGGCAGCCATACCTAGTCTCCTCAGACACACAATCTTCATCCGCACTTCATTTTGCACTCATACGGTCCCTTACATACATGCCATTACTGAGCAAAGCAGTGAAAATGCAAATTTGCTCATTTGCTTTTCCCATAAGCTGGAAGTCCCCTGGATGCACCCAGAATAGCACGTAACTCAGCAATGCTAAGTGCACAGATTCAGTTTGACTGTGTGAGAGTGAGTGTGTGTGTGTGTGTGTGTGTGTGTGTGTGTGTGTGTGTGTGTGTGTGTGTGCATTTGCATTAATCTGGGGATCCTGCAGATACCACTTTGACGCACAGACAAGTGCTATCGTTAGAAAACAGCTGCACTTGTCACCAAACAGAGAATCCCCTTGCAAAGTAGAACTAAAGCTGAGATGATATAACATCCCTACACACACACATACACACACACACACACACAGAAGGGGAGAGAGAGAGAGAGAGAGAGAGAGAGAGAGAGAGAGAGTGTCTACTGGGCTGATCTGTTTAGGTGAGTCACCACTTCTTAAAGAAGCAGTGGGCGGTTATGGCACCAGCTTTAAATAGACAGCATACACGGAGCACAGAGCATAGAGTCAATCTGCAGAGTAACAGAGACTGACAGAGAGAGAGAGCGATGGAGAATAAGACAGGGAACACAAGAAAATGAGAAAGAGATTGGGAGAGTGTATTTGAGTTGTGCTGAGTGTGTCGTGCTGAGCTGGAGGGCTAGGAATCATCTCACATCCGTCATGGAGGCTGGTTGCAGGGTCAAACTCAGTACTGTGGCGAATGGCCCTGTTATCACACAGCTTTACATTCGCTGCGCTGCCTTTACTCAAAGGCAGCAAAACAGGGCTGGAAGACAACCAAAAATAGAGACGCCCAATTAGAACTGCTCCCAAAGCTTTGATGGAATTAGCAGTGAAAGAGGGCTTGCATAACCCACCCTCCCAGAAAACGACAAAATGTGCAGACAGCATATGCAATGCTTGTCCTATTTACTGGAAATGAGTCCTGGGTCAATTTTCTGGTGCCATGAAAAAAATTACATAAATAAACTGTGCAGAAGGTAACTCTTTCTTGTTGTCCCTTTTATGGAAAGCTGGCGTTTGCCTACTGTTACATTAAGTCTGGCCCAGTGAGAAATTATTAGTGTGAAGCCTACAGATATGCAGATATCCATCCTGGTGTATATCCTCCACATCAGCAGCCTGCCTGCCTGCCTCAGGCTATACAGCCTCGCACTGCAGAAGGGTGAAGCTTACAGTTATATCACCAGGCTTTATATATAGCACATTTTCTTAAGCCTCCATAGTGCCAAGCACTGACAGACACAACTCAAGACACCACCAGCATTTTAATTGAATAACACATAAATATTGAAAATAAATATTGAAAGAGCATCTTTGAATGTGTGATGAATGCCTTTAAATGTTCAGGCCTTTGCAGAAAAAAGTCTTTGTAGAGGAGTTTCAATCAAAACTGACTGCAGCTATGAATTTGAGCAAAGTCAAGTATAAAAAAAAAAAAGTCACCTCGTGTATTTTCAAATAAGACGCTGAAGAATATCGAAGGGGATGATTTTATAGAGCCTTATGAATATAATTAGAGGAAACGAGCCCTTCACATTTTCCAAATTTGTCAGCTATAAAGTCAATTTTTGAATTGCTGTTTACAGTTTACAGTTTTTCTGTACATTTTTGGAAAGTTTTTTTTGCTTTGCTTTGCTTTAGCTTTAGAGTTATTCTTCTATCAGTTCACAGCAGGAAAGGATCCTCTTTCATGAGGTGACCCACTGTAAATATACAGTAGCATTCTTCGAGCTCAATACATAAACGCATAAACACACACAAACACACACAGACTGCCGGTGCAGAGACAGTCTGTCCCCAGGGGTTTGATCATAGCCCAACAGCTCAGCTGCTGACTGGACAGTGTCGACAGTAGGAAAGCGTTGGCATTCCAGCTGTACTGGAAAACAACAAACAGGCCTATATCACCGCTTTAATATTCTGGGACTTCATCCAGAGTCATGATGTTTATAGAACACGAAACTCTAGCCTGACTTCAATATAAAACACTGAAATGATTTGTTTCCTGTTGCCTTACTGGTGGCAGAATGGTGAATCAGCAGCAATATGAGGATGAATATTTTACTTTATCTCTTCCAGTTTTAGTGCATGACAGCAGGAGCTTTGAAAAGCTGCCACGTTTCTGTCTGATGACATTTGTAGACATTAAAAAATAAAACAATGACAAAAACTGGCGCTCAAAGGTTTGCAGATTATCCGTTTGGTGAGTTGCTTTTTCATTCATTTACACACACGCATGCACACACGCATACACATAAACCATTATGTGCAGTCTGTCAGCTGCAGGTCGATAGCTGATGACATCTCTGCACACCCATGAATGATTGGACAACACTGGACCTTAGCATGACGTCTGCTGGCAGACAGATACAAAGGACCAATCATAGGAGGGTGAATGGTTTTGAAATTTTTGGACCAATAATTTTTGCATTAAAGGTGCCAACCACTGTTATTTTTCAGCTTAATTTAGGTGTGTCAACAGCTCCGTCAAGGATAATGCTGTGAGTTACTCCATATTTTTCTTACTGCCAACAAATCTCATGTAAAGACCAAAACCAACAATGAACTGATCCCACTAACAAACATGAGCCACAGTGAGCCACGCTGTAGCACTGGGTGTCATGTTCCATCATTACGATGATGAAGCACTGCAGCTTATTTGGAGCCAATCCAAAATACACCATCCTCCCAATGCAAAAACTTAAAACTGCACCACATGTGTATTAACCCTTGGTTGAAAGTAGTCCCAGACAAATTGTGACAGTGAGAAAAAGACTGGACGGGCCCAGGCAGAGGCCACAGAAGACACAGAATAAGGGGGGCGGGGGGACTATGGCAGGTAATGGGTTAAGTCTACGGAGCAACTCCCCTCCTGCTCCCTACCCGAGCAGACACAGAGAGAGAGAGTGAGGGTAAGAGGAGCTGGCGATTCTTGGGAGCTCTGCCCTCCTCCTCTTCTCACTAAGTAAGGAGTGGGATGGGGGCGGTGGGGGTGGAGCGAGTCGGGGGGGACGGAGAGCGCCGCCGAGCGTGCCTAATCGGACAGGACAGTTCCTGCTTATTATAGAACCAAGCACAGATAATAAAATCTGAATCAAACTGCCAGCTGAGAGCCACGAGAGAACCTCCTCCTCTTCAATTTTTAAAGTTATGGAAGCGCTTGACACTGAGGTGGATCAAATAACACCAGTTTGCGTGCAAATACTTACTTAGCGAGCCAGCACGGCCTAAATCTGCGCAGCTGACACGCAGGTGAGCGGGACTGCAGCTCCAGCTAATTACACCACAGCCCCACCACCCCCACCCCATACTCACTCGCCCCACCACTCCCACGCCCTGCCAACTCACCAACTGTCACAATCACCCCCTTGAGTGGGCACAGCTCATTTCTTTCCATTAGTTTTCACGAGAGCGGTGAGCGCAATGACAAATTCATGTTTTGGCTGCTGGGAACTGGTTGCAATCATGGAAACACCAAAACAGCCAAACATACAGGGGAGAGGCTTAGGAGAGAGCAGAGAGAGGAAGGGAGAGCTGGCATCACTGAGCAAGCTGCAGGCCAACCTTTATCTCTTACAAATTATGCTCATATGCATCTGATTTGCATTAGTAGAGTACATTTTGGGGGAACTGTAATGATGCCTGGATTAAGTTTTTTCTGCATCTGACACAAAATGTTAATACGGAATACATCTTCCAAATGCAAAGTGTTTCAACTAGCAAACTTGTTTGTGCCAGCTCTAATAAGGTCAGGATATGTTTTAAGGTGAAATTGAAGTTGGCTAAATGTCTAAACATTAAAAAAAGAAGTCAGTGCCAACTACTAAAATGAAATGGGACTCGAAGTTGGGCTGCCATGTGTTGAAGACAGAAAACTGCACTATTTTTAAAGAGCAACTGAACACTGAAGCCCTAAAAAATGACTCTTTGCTCACATATCCAATATAGGCCTTAATTAATACAGAAACAGATGCCTCACACCAATGCACGCCAATGTCTGTTTAAGATAATAATAAAAAAAACAGCTGAATGGACATTATTGTCAATGCATATTATTTTTCATCCTGAAAAAAAAAAAAGACAGCTCTGCAAACGCATAAACCTCTTGAGTCTGGTGATGTGAAGGCTTGCAGGTCATTAACATATGACTTATGTGTGTGATTATTTCCACCCATCACAAAATGAGGTTTGCATGCTCAACATGCGAATCAAGCTGGAAATGTACTCCAGTGCCTGTTGAGTTAAGTAAGTAAAACTCACTTGATCTTAATAAATTCTTGCAAGTAAATTATTGGTCTATAAAATCCGCTGAGTAGTGCACAGCTCTGAATCCCTGCCCTGAAGTAGAACGTGGAGTGTGGAAGTAATTATGCACGATCAGCTTTCTGAAATGTTTATGTTTTCAAGTCGCCTTGTGATCTGAATGGGGTGATTAGGTCAGTGGTGTGAGGATTTAACCTCCCTAATGAAAACTGTGCAGATGATTGGTAAGTATAAGCTCGCTGATTTACTCAGAAAGCTCCCAAATTAGTTTTCTGAAGCATCCTGAAAGGGGAAAAAACCCTACAGTGATCTCAAATCAGCAACTCCCTGCAGCAGCGCAGTTACAGTTGATCTGATGTAAGGAAACATACAGTATTACATTTAAGCTGTAGAGTAACTGTACTGCAGCAGGTGTCGTGGAGAAAAATAAAGACTAATTTGTGCTCTTAAACAAATTGTTTCTGTGCATAAATCAACAGAAATATCAAACCATAGTCGACATTTAACATACAGGATGTCAAATATACATAAATAATGCTATTGAACAGGCTAAATCAAGTATATCCAACAAATATGCTCATATTTTAGTCCAATAATGGCTGCTAATAGTCCTCCTTTCCTGCTCAGAATCAACACCTGTAAATTCAGTTATAATGATACCAAATGTTGACGATACTGTGCGTTTAATGCTATATGGTCGATTTGCATTTGCAAAATATTATCCTGACAGCACAAATTAACTCATTCATGAGCTCAAATTATTAATTTGTATGCACAAATTAGTTTTCCTCTCCTTGACACAGTATTCAAACACCCTGCGTTTGACCATCAACCTTTGCCCACTTGACAGTAGGTGTGCCATCTGTGCTTGCAGCCCCCATCTGTAGTGCTTAGTCAGACCCAAACCATATGTTTGGTGGTTGCTCTGTGCCTTTTTCCTCGTCTGTGTCCACTGACTTCATCTCTGTGCCATAAGTCAGACTGTGTACTGGTGTGTGTCTGATGCCTGTAAAAGTTGCAAAAAAGCACGTAACCTTTATTTATTCAGGTTTCACAGACAGCCGGGCTCTCTTCTGCAGAAATGTCCTGTTCGCACTGATACAGCACTGCGAGCACACAAGGCTTTCCTACTTCAGTTTAGTCCTGTTAAGTGAAACCTCTCAGTATGAGGGAGCATGTCTCAAAATAAAAGTAAAATCTGTCTAAACAGCCTTGCCTGCCCTATTTCACACTCACCAGGCCCTTCTTTCTGTCCCTTCTACATTACACAACACATTACTGAGAAATTTATGAGTAAAGCAAAGACCGGAAGAAAGCAGTAGAAAGAACTAGTTCATGGAAGAGAGATGCTGTGTCTAAGTACACTCAAAATGCTTCTTTGGGGCATTTGCATGGCAGCGTAACATGTAAATAAAGCAAACTAAAAAAAGGAGTGTGTGTTCAGTGCGAACACACTTCTCGGTTTAAGCCAAAGCACAATCTGGAGCATGAATTGTTACACAAATGATTTCAATGAGTATTTATACAAAAGCACAAAGCAAGATCATTTTTGAATGGATGCAATCACAAATCTGGCCTCTCATGGAGTTCTAATGAAAGCAATAATATTACTTTGAAAACAGGTTTATTGTTTACTTGGATCTCAAACAGTTGTTACCATGACTGCAACTACGTTTACTGGATAGGCGATGAGTACTGGAGTAAGCCAGTTCTTATCAATCGTGAGAGCCGCCTGGGACACCTCTAACATCCACGCAGCTGTGGTTTGTTTTGAAAAGCTTGTCACAGGGAGGATGAGAACAGCACTGAGTCACTGTATGGTCTCACTCAGTTTGTGATGTTTATAATAATAATGAATTCAAAATGTATTTATCCCTTTGGGGACTTTTTGTGCTTTGCAAAGGTCAAGATGAGCTGTCAGTCGCTGGTGGGGGTTCCGTGTCATTCTTCAAACTACTTCAATGGGTTACATGTTTGCAAACAAACATGACCTTTAAGCCAGGTTGTGTGGTTTGATTACAAGTCATGTTTTTGACAAAAGCTGTGTCAAGCTGCACAAATCAGACACAGAAACAGCGTAGAGCATCCTGTCAATTGTCAAAATAAAACGGACTGTGCAGACTGCTGGTGACAACGGACAAAAAAAGAAATCATTTAACTACTGCTTAGACTCAGCAGAAGCAAAAAATGAAGGAAAAATGGTCAAATCAACAAAAATCAAGCATGCAAATACTCTGTTTCTGAAACACTCCTGGTGGGTTATGAAGCCGTGCAGAGGTTGGAACAAAACCACATCGCAGCTGGAACACGATGCAGCCCCAAACATCACGTCGGCATCATGCCTGCATGACAACACCGTTCACAGAACATTGAAGCAACTGCCTTTACCAGTTCCATCTTGTGCACACATTTCAAAGTGTCTTGCAGCAAAGGAGCACCCAACTGTCGGTGCAGTGTGCAGTTTTCCTTTGATATGTGTGAGTATTCCTGATCTATTTTTGCATTGACATTGATGCATATGATTGACAAGTAAATCATTCGTCAATTTACACTGAACCTGATGGTGAAATATGCCCATTTTCATATTCTTAACCTACATTACATAGCCACAGGCTATTGTTGACAAAGCAGTTTTTGTAAAAATGTATTTAAAACAACTACAGTGTTAGCATATCCTTGTTTTTGCTGAATATATCATTTAAGGAAGCCTGCTGCTTAATTAGCCAGTTTTATGTGTCACGGACAGCAGCGGTTGTGAACAGAAGCACCGCACTGGATGCAAAATACAGAGAACTATATTTATTCAGTGGATTTTCTCAGCCATCAACCTTGCATTTACTTGCTGAAAAAACAGACTTGAAGCAAATCATTGCTTCAGGTCGCAATTACACCTGTGAAATGTAGCTGAGACGCAAGTCTGCGCAGAGCCGGTGCGAGCAGTCGCATAAATTAAAACAAAGGCATATCTGTCATGTGAGACGTGCGAATAAAAGACGCATCTGATACGCTTGCAGTGTAAACACAAGGTTAGACTCATCAGGCTATGAGACCAAAGCTCCACATTCAAACTCCACTGACAGCAGACACATATGCACATGATAATGCAAAGCCCGTGGATACAAACACACATACACACACACGCGAGGAGAGCCGAACACCCATTCACATTGTGTCATCTGTTCTCAGCAGTAATTTAGCAGTCTGTGATGAGATCTGGCAGGCCAACATGACAGGATAATGACTAGGCTGACAAGTATGAGCAGAACAAGAAAGAGAAATGAGTTAAAAAAAAAAAAAAAGGCGAAGAAGAAGAAGAAGAGGAGGATTTTGGCTCTTTTCAGAGTCTGTTTGTGTATGTGTGTGTGCACAGGCGGACAGAGGAGGCTGTTAATTACTGTGATAGAGAGAGTGAGAAGGCTTGTCATGTTGGCCCCCAGGTGGCGTTGACAATAGAAGATGATTTACCTGAAGGATACGATGGAAGGATAGAAGGCTCATCAGGTAGAAAGAGATGATTATGCCCTGAAAGTAGTGTGTGTCTTTACCTGCGTGTGTGTAAGAGAGAGTTTGAGCATTTAGATGTACTTATTCTCTATTATTGTGCCTAGACGTTAACCTGTCTTCACAACAGTGTCACACTTTGCGCACACTTCAACGCTGAAAAAAACGGACTAAAACCTGCATTTTAATTTGACATGTTATCGAGCACAACTATGAAACAAAATTAATATATACGGTGCCAGTTCAACTTCTGAGGAATTTTAATGAGACGTTTCAAACGTTATTTAGTGGAAGCTTTTAAGGTCTGATTGAAAGTCCACATATAAGAAAAAAAAAATGCCGATAAACACTGAATAAATAATTGGTTTGTAAATCTTCTGAAGCTGTTTCTCTCTGGCTGTAACATATATGTCTTGATGATATATACCAGCTGAAAAGAGTCCTTTCATGACATCTTCCCCATGATGTGGGAGAGGGAATAGAGAAGAGACTGAACTGATGAAGGAGGAAACAGACAAATTGGACGAGTCAAAACGTTTGAGACAAGATGAGATTAGATGACATGAGGTGAGATGAGGCAACAAAAATCAGGTTGAGACACAAAGGGATGAATCATGACAGAAAGCATAATGTGCCAGCCAGCAACCACATATAACATATATAATGAAATGAGACTTGACAGAACAAGAACAAGAATGAGGTAAAATGAACAGTTTGAATTCGATGAGGTAACACTAAAGGAGAATTGAAAGGGTAATATAACAGGAGGTGTGGTCAGAGACAAGAACAAAACTGAGTCACCAAAACGTGACACAAAAAGATGCCATCAAATGAGATGATGACATGAGAACATGTGATGAGATGAAATGAAAACAAATGAGATGAGATGAACGTCTGGGCTGACTGACTAATTATATGTCATGACATCCTGGGGTTGAGGCTGCGTGGGACCTATTTTTTGCATGACATTTGCAAATCAAGATTGGATGAGACTCAATGATATGAAAAAAAAAAATGAAGCATTATGAAACATCAAACAAATGACTTGTCTTTTAAGATGCAGCAGATTACAGTTACAACGTGTACGAATAGCAGGCAGCATATCACCACAGTTAGCTGCTGCTCACTATATTCTTTAATGTCATTATCTTTGGCTGTAGCTGGTAGCTACTGTTAGCCCGTTAGCTCAGTTAGCTGTCTTATTAGCTGACTGAAGTCTGCCCTGACCGAAAGCTTGAAGCACCGGGAAATTTTTGGTGTTTTCACCACAAGTAACAGAACCAGGCTCAGCGGCCTCTTAGTGAACACAGCCAGGTCCAGACCGAACAAACTTTCAAGACCAAAAGAGGCCCACTTGACGACGGGGAACGCGTTATGACCGGGACTCAGGGACGGAAGAAGAGTCAAGAACAACTTCTGAATTCATTTAATAAGACTGATTTTTTTGATTAAAATGCTGGCCATATCTTCCACATTGCGGCTTTAAGATCAAAAAACAATTCTGAGTCTACACAAGATGAAACAAGACGACAGGAGACAACTCAAGGTAAGTCACAATGAGACGAAATGAGGCCAGATGAAACGGCAGAAGGACGTCTGCTGATATGCAGGAAATGATGAATTAGATAACAAATCAGTGAAGCAAAATGAGAAATGCCAATAAACGAAACAAGATTCACCAAGGTGAGACGAAAAGAGACAGATGAGACAGCAAAAAGAGGACACTGGGTTGAGACAGGGTCTTTTCAGTGTCCTAATAACCACACAGAGTCTTCAAGAAGCCCGCAGATCCTTATCGGCAAACCGCGTCCTGTCCCTCTAATCACTGCAGATGTGATAACTGAATTATCCGTCTCCTCTGATCTTTCCATCTGATAGAAAAACTACACTTCCTCCTCTCCGGGGCACCATTCAACTCCTGTGAACTGCCACCATTTCCCAGCCTCGCATCTGCGCCCCAGCTCTGATCATATCTCTAACAGTTCAGCAGGAGCAACAGGACAGATCACACAGAGTCAATTGCCTGTCATGACACATTGGTTAAGAGCCAGCCTTGAAGACCGATGCTTGTAATGTATGTCACGGCTCATAAGCAGCACACATTTGAATCTGAGCTTCGCAGTGGCAAATGGTCAGAGGAGATCTAAGCGGTGGCGAGGGAGGCATAAACATTCTTTCAAGTCATTTAAGAGCATGGGTGTAAGATTTGTAGTTCAAGAAATAAAACACAGACAGTAAAAAAGCACTGGAAGCATGCACAAACTCTTTGCTTTATCAGTAAAAAAAAATGGACATACACAGAGATTCCAAAAATAAAGTTGAAATATTTGAAGAGTCAAAGATTTATGAGAGAAAAAAAAGTCATAATACTTCAAGAATGTTTAATATTATGAGATAATGCTCCGTTATGTAGTAAACAGGCGAGGGGAGTCTGTCACAAATGGCTGGATGATCTGAAGTTTCAGGTTTCACCAAGAAGTACATTTTTTAAAGATTTTAAGATATTAAATTCACGAAATTAAAGCAGTTACATGATATTCTATAAGTCAATAAGCAGACGGCTTTCGAAGCAGCGGCAGCAGCGCAGTCGAGACTCGGTGTCCTTGCAACTGAGCCAAAGAGCTCAGGCATCAAAAATGGATTAAAGCTCTTAAAGTGGGCTTTATGATAAAAAATATGAAAGGCAGCCAGAATCACTTCTAATTCCATCTAGGACTGTCTCTGGATGAGACGAAGTTTAGAGGGCTGCTTTGTCCTGCTTTTTACTGGAAAACTTAATAAGACGTAGCTACATTTGCCAAAACTACGTCCTCGTCCTCGCAGCTTCTCCTCTTGTAAAACCAGCACAGACTGTTTAAAACACTTCTAATGAGGCATGAACGTCACCTTTGTGTGGCTTTTTATTCATGCGATGTCAAAGTGCAGTGGAAAGCACCCTGGACTGTGTAGACAGTCCCAAAAGGAGCTATAGGTGCTTTTCTTCAGGCATAGTGACTGTGTGGAGGAGCCAACAAAGAGGGGACACAAAGGTGACACAGCAGCACAGGACAGAGCTGTGTCCACGTCTGAAGACAGGGACACCAGAGTCCAAACAAAAATCTTTAAAGTAAAAAAATCAGCTGTCTAACTAAAGTATGGACCGACAGGAAGTGCTAAAACATAACATAGCATAACATAAGACATTTTGCTCCCAAAGCAACATACTTTTTTCCTTGAAATATAGATCAAATTTTAACCACCACTTTGCTGCCTGAGGTACAGCCGTCCAACATTTATTTCAAACCACAGTCAGCCCCTTACCGTTCCAACGGCCCACCCACAGGGCGAGGAGCATGTAATGCTCTTTACTGTTCTTCCCGTCTATTGCCACAAACACTGCGTTTCCGCTTATACTCATACTACACACCGTTAGAAAGCTAAGATTCTCATGTGGAAACAATGCCAAGTTGCAACAGCGGAGACAATAAACGCTAACAGCAGATAAACAAACATGTTTGAAATGTTTAAACTCACTGGTAGTGTCTCTCTTTGTGTTCCACAGGTTGATGACACTCGGTGTTGTGACATCAGCAAGGCCCAAACAATCCACTGCAGTGAAGATATTTAGTCTCAAACATGATAATAATCCACCAAAAGATGTTTTCTCCTTTCAAATTAGCATTCGATGTGCTCGTCTTGCGTTTGTTTTCTGTGTTTTCCCCGTTACACAGTTGTCAGTTACTCTGTGGAGTCTCAGGTTTCAAAAATCACACCTGACCAATCACAATCTGCCATTTGAAGCTTTGCAACCAGAGTGGCCAATAACAGTCGGAGTTGAGCAGAAGGGCCTCGTTCTCTTCTTCCATGTGAGGATTCAGCCAATCACAGCCGAGTTTTCAGATGACTGACACTTCGACTAGCCAATGAAATTCTGAACAAAGCGACGCGCCACTTCAGTGAGTTATTGACAGCTCAAACACCTCAAATCAAGGAATTCAGCGTGAACAGGCGATATTACATGCGGTTTAAAGTGATAAATGTAGTAAATGGTGTCAGTATATATAGCTATATAGCCAAAATATATATACGAATTAAATTAAAAAATTTGATTTTGGTTGGATATACCATTAGAGAAAAGATAAGGAAACACAGAAAATATCAATCTCTGTGGTACTGTTATCAGTTTTTATTGAACTAGGACTCGACTGTCAATATTAAAGATCCAGTGTGTAGGTTTTAGGGGGATCTATTGGAAGGAATTGGGTTTTTATCTTCCACTGTAGGGAAGGGTGAGGCCAGGGTATTCGTTTGGTTGCAGTCTGCCACCTCACTGTTGGGTGCAACTAAATGCCAGACACTGGACCTTTAGCTCAAAGGATAAATCAGATCGAGACATATAAACAGGTTTTGGTTTTTTTTTTTTTCACTCTGGACAAGTAGGAGGACAACACACCTTGGGATGATTATGAATTCTAATCAGACCTTCTGTTTACTTCAACTAAGCCTTTGATTTTGGTGCCATTTTGAAAATCTGTGTCTCTGTATGCTCCATATGTTTACCTCATTTTCCTCAATGCTTCTATGCTTCACGTAGACAAAGTTTACTTTTCCATGTTTGACCCCTACAGATGCCAGTCCTCATATCGATATTCAAAATGATCCTCATATCACTGCTGGTTGTGGTTGTAAATTGACCACATCCAACAGTGAGCCTGGTGGTTTTTCGAAAAAAAAAAAAAAACAGAACCAGGGTGAAAATAAATAGTTCCCTTGGCAAAGCATGAAAGCATTTTGTGGATAAAGATCTGTAATGTGGGATTTGATAGCAGTTTAGCATTTTAATTATTTCCTTACAGCACCATAAAGATTCTATAGAACATCTTGGTAAGGATCTGCAGCAAACCTCTTAAACAGTTCTTTACAGCACCATAAAAAAATGAGAACAATTTTCTGTCACTACGCCGTGATAAAGAGTGTACATCTGTGCCTGACAGGCACCCTTTCAAAATACTGGGACCCGCTGACCTGCTTTGAGGTCCAAAAGTTTGCTTTATTGAATGTTATCCTGCTCAGCTTCATAAAAAACGCCACCGTTGTGTTGCAGGAAAATTGATTATTGCCACATAGCCCTCCACCTTTCTCATCCTCTTCAAACGAGAGATGCACAATGATAACAGATAGCCAGTTAATGAAGCATGAATGATTAAAGAGCCCCACAGGGAGAGGTTGTCAAAGACTGCAGACAGTAAACCTTTTTTATTTGTGTCATCCTCTGTTCACTTTCAGCTGGGGGCAGGAGAGACGCAAAGAGAAAAAAGAAAGGGAGGGACATGTTGCACCACAGGGTGAACTTGAAGGAGACCAGACAGATTTGCCAAAAAAAAAAAAGATGAAATAATAGCAAATGAGAGACAGGATAAAAGAAAGGTTTATCTCACCATGCACGAGGTTTGGAGCAGAATTCACTCCTTTTTAATTGTATGGGCCCATTTAAAAGGCCTTCGCAAGTGACCTGCTCTAATATGAACTCAGAATGGCGTGAAAAACCAAAACATTATAATCTTCTCATCTTAATACGGGCCATTAGACCCCCACATTAAACCCCTGCACGCTTTCACACTATTAACCCAGCAGCACACCTCAGACACGCACCTACAATGACTCAGCTTTGCAGCTCTGCGACTTCCGTTTCATTCCATGTCTCCGGCTGCGACCCTCCATCTCTCCATCCCTCCTTTGATCGGGAACCCTCAGCAAACAGAGGCAGGATTTACATCAGTGGAGGCAAGCTGCTCTCATCACTTTGCTGTGCCAAGGCTTTTTCTATCAGCAGAGCATTTGAGGCACCCAACATGGAGGAGAATTACATCAGCTCTTAGGGTGCAGCTTTTCTGTCAGCTCGGCTATGACGGTGTCTCACAGCTAGTAAATAATCCCTAAGTGCTCCTTATTTGACCTCAGATTGATTCGTTGGTGGTAAATCTCATTGCTGTGTGCGCGAAAAGTGAAAGGCTCTAATGAAAGTGTGAAAACAGTCTGTTGTAGCTTAGTAATTTAGTTTCTGTCAACAAATCAAACACTGAGAAAACAATAAAGTGCTAAAACCTGCTTTGTAAATAGTGTAGATAGAAATGAATGCAGTCCCCTTGTGATATGGAGATCACAAACAGTGGCGTTTCTCTCATGCTATAGATCAATCTGCTGCTCTGTTTATACACCAGGTTATGTGGCAGTAATTTAAAGCCCCTTTAATTGAACATATGGGATCTTATTCACTTTAGAAATGCATCAAATAGGCAGTTCATAGCTAAGCAGTTTCTCCTCCAATGAAGAACACTTCTCTCTCTCTCTGGCTGTGAAGTGTTTCAGCTTTGTAAGCTTTTAACTTTTATAATTGAACATGTAAATCCAGTTAACTTCCATTCATCTAATCAACCATCCTTCAGTTCGTCCATGAGCTGTTCATTCTGTTGATCACTTATCTTGCTGAGGGTCACAGCATGCAGACGTGTATAAACCCAGACAAGTGAAATGAAGTGTATAGCTGAGCTTATAGCTTGTGTTGGTATGGTTAAAGGAGCAGTTTGTGAAATACACTTATTTGCTTTCTTGAGTTCGATGAGAAGATTGATAACACTCTAGCAAGCTTGCAGGGTAAAAAGTTAGCTTAGCCTGAAAACTGGAAACACGGGGGGAAGAAGAAGAAGAAGAAGACGAAGAAGAAGAAGAAAGCAAACTTTATTAATGCCTCCAGGGGAAATTCACATACATTTGTGCATCTTGATGGGTTCTGAGAGGGCTAATTGAAAGAGTCTTCCACACTCTGCCACCTTTGCCATACAGCTTATCATTTCACTGGCCTCTCACTGCCGGAGAGGGTTTCAATGTGCAGAACGAGTTGCAGATTTCAGCTTTAGCACTGTGTTCATGTTGTTTCACATCACAACATCACACACCATCTTTTTGCACTACTCCATTATTTATGTTAACATTCGCTAATATACATTACATCTGTGCCACTTATTGTAGCAATAGCTATGCATTAGCTTCACAATATTACATATTTTTACTGTGCTATATATTTTCTACTGTGCTGCAGCACAAAGACACTGTATTTTATTATTCATATCTTACTCATGCGCGATTCAAAATCTACTGTGAGATGGAGCCTCTTCACAAGGCAATATTTTTTATACTCTTTTGTATACAGCGTACATAACCTCTATAGTTGATTTTATTTGGTATCCTTTTATTGTCTATTTGTTTTTTTTCTACATATCCTAAGAAGTAAATTTACCCAGTGCGAGATCAGTAAAGCTTTATTTTATCTTCTTTTATTTTATCTTATCTTTAAAAGTTTTTTTTATGAATGACAGCTTGTGTTTGAACGTGCCATATAAACTGTGCTAAATGCAGATCTTTTAAGTCCTCCTGATGACAACCGGTGAACGGCAGCAGGGCGATGAAGAAAATAAGCAAATAAAAAAGTTATGAAAACCTCACATAAAAAACCTAATCAACAGCCACCTACTCCAATTATCTTGATGAATATCCTAAAAAGAGAATTTTTGGCTATTCATCTGTTACTGATCCAAGCGCCTCTAACACAGATGTGCCCCATTAATGTACAATGTTTAAACAGACTTTTGCATAATAGGGGTCTCCTAATATAAATACTGTACGTGAACCAGCAGTGCTATATAAAGAATGATCAGAATGTGTTCTTAGCAGAGCAGATGGTTGCAATTCTGCCAGCGCTAACTAGCGCCGAGCGATTATGTGTGATGATAAGTTGCTTCTCAGTTGAAAGCCTGTCATTAGGGCTTTAATTAAAGCAGTAGCCAGGGCGGGTGACACTGTCTGCCACAGATTCCTTGTACCCATGGGGGAATGGGGAGGGTGGGGGGGTCTCACCCTCATTCTCTTTCTGTCAGAGCCACTTGGTGCATATGTGTGCCACATGAATCTCTTTTTCCTTTCGTGTAAGTAGCTCGGTATACACGCACACAGATGGCAGTGTCTAAGGCTGAGGGCAACCAGTGTCGCCTTGTGTGGTCGAGCGTCTAGACTAAGTGGATGCCCGATGACATTTATAAAAGGGGAAGCCTTTCACTGTCGGACACAAGAGTCTGTCAATCTCATGGCAAACTCTTTTGCTCATGACTGTGTCCAAAACTGCAAGTGCATAGTTATATTGACAGAATGTGTATTTGTACAGCAGAGAGATTGAATCACGGATCTGTGGCCCATTGTTTGCTGCTCTGTGTCCCCTCAGATGGACAGTTCTTATTACAAAAATGAAATAAGTACTGTTCTGTGCATTTGACCGGGGTATAAAAACAGAAAAAGCAATAATTCCATCTGCACAAAGGACAAGTGGATAGTCTGGGCTCTGTGTGACTGGCCTAGTTTTTGGGGATGTGGATGGATTAATAAAACATGGCTGGGAATAGATGTTGTACCCCAGACCTGATTGGAGAGTCAGAGGAGGACAAAGTCGCCTTTTAATGTCTTGTCTCAGAACTTAAAGGTACAATTCATCCAAAGTAAACAGATATTAAAGTTCTGAGCACCTTGGCTCACGAGGCACATAAAGACCAACAATTAAATGACTTCTTCAAACACTTCCTTACTACAGATTTGCTGATATGTGGTACCATTGATTCCTGTAAATCTGTCAAACTTTATGGTTGCAAATGTGCCGTTATAGTAATTATTATAACTATCATCACAGTGATATCTATTCAGCTTTAAGGCTGTTTTCAGGTGATTACATTCATATTTGGAGGACAGTGAATAACAGTTGGTTGGACTGAGGTGCCTGGACAGGAATATTTGTGAGTGGCCAGAATTCATCACATGACATTGATCTGACTGCATTTCTCACCTGTTGAAAATCAAACTGAAGGCAACAAGTTCCTGAAACAAGCAAAAAGTAATGACGTGAAAGCCTTTCAGAGCATCAGCACGGAAGATGAAGTGTGTTTGCCCATTTCTGTGGGGCTTTATTCACTGCAGTGAATGTACAAGTGAATTATGCTATCTTCCAGTTAAGTCAATTATATACATTTCAACTGATATGGATATTAAAGGTGACAGTAAGCGCTGTGACCTCACAGTCGTTGTTTCATTATAAATGTCCTCGAGCAGAACAAAATAATAAAACGTGTCACGGTCTGAACACTAGTGTTTACCCAGCCTATTGAAAAAAAAGCCAGTATCTTAAAATAATTGCTTTAGAGAAAGCACATCACTTAATTCTGACCTTTGTGTCTCCCTCTCTTTCTCGGCAACTCGCTGTCTCTTAAAGAGCGCTTTGAAAGCACCAGGCATCTGGCAGCACCCTTATTAAAAGAATATTCAGTTAAATTGAATGCCATCAATACCACTAAACTGCAGGCGCTGTATAAAATGTCAATCAGCGTCCTTGAGAGGCTGGCCATCGAGTGCTGCTGGAACGAGCTGATCTGAATGCTCCTTCACTTTGTTAGTGTCTCACGATTTACAGAGGCAGTAAGGAAAGCTGACTGTATATCAGACAAATGGAAAGAAGAAACACTGCGAATAATGGTTCCTCTCCTCCACCAGCAGAGGCTCATTTATACAAGTGTCGTTTCTCAGAGCGTGTGGGGCGGAGATCTTTTCACTCAATAACTGCCAGCAAAATTCACATTGTTGTGTTTGCTATTCATAGCTGGCCTTGCAAAAAGGAGACCGCAAAATCACTCATAATTTTATCAAAGAAGAAGAAGAAGAAGAAGAAGAAGGAGAAGGAGAAGAAAATAGTTAGTTTCTTCAACTTTCAAGGACTCACTGCACTGCTGTAAGTATACCAAAATCCAAATGTTGTCCAGGGTAGTAATTCATATAATAACTGATCCTCACCTCAAGGAAACGCTTGCACGCCTCTCACAGAGGTTGCTTGTGATATTCACATGTGTGTTATTTAGAATGGTTATGTAACACCTTTTCTACAGATCAGCTCAAAGTTTACTTAACATTTAAATGCAAATTGTATCCACAAAAGAACTAAGTCTTAAAATAAAAAGCAGTGTAAAATAGCATAACTTATATATATATATATATATGTATGTTTTCCAGATCTCTGGTCATTCCTGAAAGGCCTGTTTCCATATTTTACAGCGCTGAGGAATGTGATCCATGAAGGTTCAGTTACAGTAAGTGATAACATGAAGTTAACTTGATCCTTTATTGAAACAAAGTTTGACTGATGGATGTCATTTCAGGCAGTTTGGGTGTGTTTAGTCCGATGGTGTGAGCTATCCAAACACCTCAAGCTGTTTGAATTAATGCTGTACTGCACAGTAACCACCCCCAGAAAATGAAGATGGATGACCCGGCTATGAAAAACATTCCTCAGTCAAAGGTCACACATCACCTCACATGCAGCCTCTGACTCTGTCAACCCATAATCCACTGTGCTAGACTCGGTACAAACATGGCCCCAGACCAGTCAATATGAAGAGTGTTTATCTTCGGTTGGTATTATACTACAGCACTGCATAGGAACACAAGTCAAACATGCACAAAGTCAATGCAAGTTTCTTGTTTGCCCCAAAGCCAGTGGAAAGCTTTATTTATTAAGGGGGAGTAAACAAAACATCTCAAATGTTTTAAATCCAATTGCATGTAATGCAGTCATGATCATCATCTCTGCCATTACCGCTGCTGCTCCTGAAATGAAATCTCAGAGTCATCTTGTTCCATATTAGTTGAGCATTACATTACAGTCTAGGGAAGGTCAAGGTGACGTGCAGACTTGTTCTGCTCCCCTCCTTGACACGCAGAGGTCATTCATGGCAATAGCTGCAAAGTTGCAATTTCCTGTAATTTACGGGGAAGGGACATGCTGCTCGGGAGTCTGCACGGGCAAATCAGCCTTCTCTTGTTCTCCTTCTGCCTCTCTTCTTTCTTGATTTGTCCCTTTTTCCCTCCCGTCACTTTCTCTACGACCCTCACTAAATGCTATATAAACAATTACCGTCTCAAGCCTGATGATATGAAGCCCAGAAATGTTCCACTGAGTATGATTCTGTTCTCCAAATGGCCGTGATATTGCTGTGATTTCCAGGCTTTTAGCAAAGTGCTTCATATTTACAGTGCACTTTCTGGTCTCAGTGACTAAATATTGTGCAATTCTGCATGATGATGCTGTTGTGGACTATTACTGCACATCACAGTAGCTTGCGATGGAGGATGGATGGTGACAGTAAAAAGAACAGCTATTGCATAGTAAGCACGCTCAGAACATTGCTCAAAGGCATACTTCTGTTTCAAAACCTATGGGCTGGATGCTTCTATGCTCCTATACGGGCTTTTCTTAAAGCATTTCTGCAGCAAAGAGGAGGCTTATAAAGCATTTCTTTAGTCAAAGCCTCATGTTTCCCCTTGCAGCTCTGCACACAAAAGATAAAACTAAATAATTCATATGCTACATTTGTACTGAAGGTGTATCATCCTATGAAACGGTCGGTTTGTTCTCCAAACCGGCTAAAATTGTGTTGTCAGCACAGCCAGGTTGGACGTTAAGTGCTTACGTCTGCTTATACAGCGCCACCCGGCTAAGAGTCCCCTCGCCTCTTACACAAAACAAACGCTCCCTCATGTGTCAGTTCATCATCACAAATACCTCTCCATCACAGGAATGGGAAGCACATCATGGGCTGCTTGAGTTATGACCCTTCCTGCAAATACAGAGAAGTTTGTATCCTGCAATGGATATTCAGTGGAAAAAAAATAACAATAAAATGGAAAGCGTTTTGCTGACACATCTGCACCGGGTTACTACGCTGCCAACTGGCAGCTATGACAATGATGACATATTGACAGAGGCTCCACGGGGACACTCCCAGCCCCATCGCGTTGCTGGGCTTGGGGCAAGAGATTTCTGCTTTGGAGGTTCGTCAGGGGAAATCTAGACGGGGTTGATGACGCCTGCGGGCCTCTTGGATGAGGATGGATGAGGACATTTGGCTGTCAGCAGTGAGGAGGCCTATCTGGCTCTGTCAGAAGTCCACAAGGGAGAGAAAAGACACTAGGGGCCTGGTCTCAATAGGCAAATGTAGCCTTGCTCACATGGATTCCTCATCATCCTCATCTTTCACATGCTGGAATTTGTGGTATTTTTGTCTCTGAGATGCTTTGTAATGCCAGGATGCTTTATTTTTGACAGAAATGAATCTTTCTTCAATGATCGATTGCTGCTTTAGCCCAGAAAGTGCTTGCTATTCTTCTCGGAACACTAGTGTCTTTAACAAATCATGCTATCTTTTCAGTGGAGGTAGGTGCGAGTAGGAGTGCCGAGGGAGCCACTTTAGATGATTGGGAAGAGCATGTAAGAGCCCTGTGTGAGACAGTCATTGATTTCACTGTCTTTCTCTGCCTGTCTTTGTTGTTCAGGGCCTTCAGGGCAGCAGTCTGGTATCCCACAACAAACACACTATAGGGGGTGAGCAATCCACAGGCCAGTCCACAGGGTGCTTTATCAATCAATATGACCTTCTGCGAGAGCACTTCTGCTTCTTCCCTTCGTCTTTGCCTTCACCCTCCAGCATCTTCAGCAGCCTTCACTGCACTCTGGGCAATGTAGGCTTTTAGCACCCACAGAGCTGAGGCAATCAGATAGCAGCAGGTTAACATAATGATGTGAGGTTCTCTGACTTGTCTGCAGCATTCAGCACAGCCAGGAGTACAGTATATTTGCAATCTGCTGGCATGACATTGAATTGTTGAGTCACTCCTTGGTGAACCGTTAAAATCAGTCCGAGAAAATCTCAGGAAGAGGGTGAAACGAGAAATGGATTTAATAAACGACTACAGCCGTCTTGGGAATTTGAGTCCGGAATGTTTTCATTTTCCCCGACCGAGGAATGGTTCGCTAATTGGGTTACGTGGGCTCAGCGAGGAAGTTGTCAAGCTTCAGGGGTTTTTATTTGTGCCTGGCCGTCAAATCACAGCCCAGGGCAGTGACCCTCTGGGCGACGCCCTCATGAGGCCCTTTAAGGTACAGCTGTCTGATGAGTCAGTCCAGAAGCCCTGCTTTCCCAGAAAATCCCAGGTTCTGAGGTGATAGGGTGACAGAAGGCAAAAGGCCACACAGCGTGGTATTATGAGAGGGTTTTACTGCTCCTTAGGTCGGCTTAGTGGCTGCTGAGGAGAAGTAGCAGCCACATTTATACATCACCCTCAACTTTAAAGGACAACAAAACCACAAGCTGATGTGGACGCTGCACCCTGAGAACATCCATGTATACAGAAACACACCTGCATGCAGCCACATGTTTTCAAACTGCATTTGCCTGATATTTCTGTGTACTTTACATGCAGATAAACACACACACACAGAAACTTGCATCTATGCTCATTAAGGACAGATTTCAAAATCTGATTCTCTCACCAGTATTTCCACTAAGCTGCTGTACATTAGCTGATTTTACAACATTTGCTCTGAGGAAAGTGTTTGCATATGAGCTTGAAATTTTAATGAGTCAAAAATAATAAGGTCTGACATTGATTTTTTCCAAGCAATGCTGAGCAAGTCTGTTGCACTGTTATAATTATGAGCCCACCCTGCCAGCCCAGATGTTGGGATTTTACCAGATGTGGTCCACCTGCTGGGTTGAGGACACTGACTTATGACCAGTGGATCAGAACAACTTTCTTCTTGTCCCCTGTCTTACGGAGAGAGACCAGCCGAGGTAGAGAGCAGACACATCTCACAGCTGCCAATGACATAAAAATGGCCGGCCGCTGATGACACACAGGGTGTGTTTGCATGTGTGCATATGATCACAGGAAACAGGCTACATGAAACTAATGATCACCAACATATGTGAGTAATGACTCTCCTGCACGGACTCACAGATATAGTTCACAATAAATTACCATTTAGTTTTAGTAATTAAAAAACACTAAATAACATAATAATGAAAATCCTGCTGCTCAGGGTCTGTCAATCAAAGCAGGCTCAAAAGACTTAGTGTCGTGAAGTAGCAGGGGATCATGGGAGTTGTTGTCTTCACTTCACAAACAGCCACCATTGGCAATGAAAATCTACCTGACATGACTCATTGACGAAGTAATGTATTAAAGTCTAGTCATGTTACGTTTAGGCCCACTTGCCAGCTTCCTTCCTCGCTCTCTGACGTATCATCTGGCATTTCTTGTATTTCCCCGGGAAGTTATAGCTGCTTGGCGGGGTTAAAAGGGACGTGACACCACTGACAGGCGATCAAATGAAACACACTTGAAACACTTTCCCCTCCCACTCAAATGTAGTTATTCTATGGCTGCCTCCCCCTTATTTTGAACTGTAATTGCAGTATTATGTGTGCTAAATGAAAAGAACATAGTGAGACAAAGAAATCAATTGAGAGAATGTTGACTATTTCACGTCATACAGGAAATGCAAGGCAGTGTCCATGCAAATATGCACTCATGCCTGTCCATGCATACATGTGGGAACGAGTCTGTGCATTTGTGCGTGTGCCTGTCTAAAAGCAGCTACGGTGGCGGCGGCTTCCTGGGGAATTGAAATTAATGAGTGTAATCAGAAGCAAACAGCGAGCCAGGCAAGGGCAATTAATACAAGCAAGGCGAGCAGAGCTGCTGGTTTGCTTGGCCAGGCATGGCTGGAGCCGAAGAGATGGAGGATTAAGATGCAACCGCAGACAAACTCCGCAGCTTTTCCACACACAGCAGATGTCCACGGAGGGAGGGCGCTGGGAGCCTGGCATCGACACGCATCCGCCAACCGGCCACTCGGTCAGCCCGGCCCAATACGAGCTGACAACCTCCTGGCAGCGTTCTGATAACACCATCTTCTCTGTTTAGTTCGAGAGCCAAGGGAAGGCCCTCACTGGGGCCCCTGCACTGCATACGAAAGGGACTCAGTGCAAAGCTGCACAGTGGAGCTACTATGTGTTGAGAGGAACATAAAGAGATAAAGAGAGAGAGAAAGAGGGGGAGGGCATTATGTGCAAGCTCAACTCAAGTACATCTCAATGTGAGGGACATTTCTTTGTTACCTCTGTGTTCCCTCTGTGTTTTTCTGATTGAAACATCCTTGGCTCCTTCAAGCATACATATTTGCTTCAGTATAAATAAACTCATTGGACCCAGCTGCCTTCAGAAACGGCTCTGCTTGTTGTTTTCTTTAATTGACGCTAAACGAGAGCGTCACCGCCCAGGATCTTTTCACTCAGCCCTCGCTTTGTTGCCTTGAATGGCGTTCGTTCCCCCGGCAGTCTCGCATTTCCACTGTTTACATGAGATAATGATGCATGTGTAAGGATACACCACCAGGCCAAAAGAAGGGGCTGATATGAACTGTGACGGCTGCCTCGTCGGTCCAAACCAATTTGTGTTGAAACGGAACAATGATGTCAGCTCAGACATCGGGGAATGTAATGAAGAGAGATGCTGTGGGGGCAATCTGTGATGCAGGCAGGAAATAAATGGCTCACTCCCAACGAGGGCTTAAAGGTCACGTGAGGTCAAACAAACACGAGTCCAAACCTGATTCTACAGATGCCACAATGTTGTTGAACTCATTGCCTCTTTGTGTAATGTCCTTGAAATGTAAATGTTATTACTTTTCTTGCATCTTGAATCGAAGTTGTCCTTTCCAGGAAATTACCGCCGCTTTGTGGCAAGCAGTGACTGGACAAGATGCCGTGATGTAATGTCTCTCTCTTTGCATTTCAACAAAATAGATGTTAGGACACTCAAAACGTCAATATTGTTGTTAAAATCATCTTAAACTCTAAGGATAATTAGCGTATAGAAGTATGGCAGTAGAACAAGTAAAATCTTAATAAAAACTCTGGAAGAGGCCACAGCGGTCTGTCAGCTCCATAATCCAAACAAAAAGTGAAAACGTAAACCCTCCTCAGCAAAAGATAAAGTAGAAAGCTGGCAAATTGTGGATTGTGGCTTTAACACCGATGCCAAATGCTGTTGACCTCATTCCCTCCTCTGCGAGTTATGTGGTTGTTTCTGTGCTGTTTTAGTGTGCGCTGGTTTATGAAACACTGCGGGGTTGGAGGGCAAGTCCAACGAAATGACAAAGCAACTCCGTCAAACTTTGATTGAATTCTCCTCTAACGTGTTTTGTCAGCAGGAGAAATATCATTGCCTATTGATTGATTCTCATACCATTTCATAAATCCTGTTCTTTATTGTCCAGAGAGTGCAGGCTGCAGAGAGTATTGTGTTAAAGCTGTCTCTGACACCTTCACGGGTACCGATAAATTACTGACACTTCAATAACTTGTGAAATACGCGCTTGTGTGCCTATGAAAGGCAACAGTTTAACGCGTCTCTCTTTTAGAACCCCATTACTTTAATGGAGGACAATTCAAACTCGAAAAATTTACAGTTTTCCTCATGGCTGTGGCCAGATAGAAATTGCCCGGTAACATCAGCGCACTCATATTGCTCTTAGGAATTGATGAGTTTCCTCACGTAATAGTGTTAAAAGGATTTTTTCCCTCTCTCCTCTCTTGGCCAGGGATCAAAGTCTTTCTTGTCTCTGGTGTAGCTTGTCTGCCCTCTTCTGGCCTCATGGTGCCATGAGGTCAAATCACTTTGACTCATCACTGACAGGGAAGAAGAGCGTTATTTTTCGTATAAATAAGTGTCAGTCCACATCATATTATGAAGGAGCAGATAAGGACGTTACTTAAACAAGGAGTCCTTGAACTCCCTGGAAAAGTCCCAGGCCCCACTTCAAGAATTACTGCTGTATGCACTGAAAAAAATACACTTTGGCATTAATGGATCTGTAAAGCCATCAGATTGTCAGAGAGTGAAAAATGGCTGTAGCATGAAGCGTTTAATAAAGTAATCTTTGGTACCTAATGAGGCTGCTTCTAAGAGCAAACTTAACATCCAATCAGTCACAATCAAAGTAAGAGGTGGAAAAAAAAACGGAGTGACAATTAAAGCAGCAGTCTCCACGGTTCACCACCCATAAGATATTTCAAAGAGCCATGGATCTGAGTTTTAGCATGTTTCTTTATGAGAAACACACTCTCCTATTAGAGGAGGGGAAAGAAAGTCAAAACCATCACCAGACGCCACTGCAGCGGTATTTTTGAGCCCGTGCGTCAGAGCTGCGCCCGTGGCCAAACCGCTTATTAAAAAAACGCAGAGAAGCCAAGTGCCATAAAGACAGAAGGCGAGCAGCTTGTTATTATTCTTTCTGAGAGGTGAACAGGCTGAGATCAATGGCTGCAGTGGTTTCCCCTCACCACAACTATGGCCCAGTAAAGCACAAAGGGCCGTGCGGCTCCGACCCATACAGTCACAGATATTAACTATTCCAGGGGCCTTTGAAAACAGCTGCCAAGAATAATTTCCCACATGTAACATTTCCCACCAAAGCCACAGAGTCATACTAGCCTAATCCGTGCCTCACCAGACCCCATGTGCCCTGACTGGGAGGACAGAGCAGAATCAATGGAAAACCAGGTCCACTTCATAAAAAAAAGGAGTCAATTTGGAGCTTGTGAAATGGATTGTATATGAATTTGTTAGTTTTGTCAACTTACTGCAGCATATAACGTATAACCTATTGAAATTTCTGTATTGTGCTGCTAAAATGTGGCTAAAAATACCAGTCAGTGAGAAAGGAAAAGCTGCTATGGATGAATCCAGTATTTTCAAAGCTGGCGGAGTGTGTTAAGGCCTCCATCACTCATCGACCTGATCTCCTGATGTTGGTGCTGTACAGCAGATGAGCTGAACCATTTTTAGCAGCTCCTAGAAGGGCTGAACCAATATATTTGAACGTCATATCGCTCGTCAAATGTGGTCTTTCCTGACCACAGCCAGGGAATTTGTATTTTAACCATCTCATATAAACAGGCCTGCAATGACACCTGCAATTAAACCCATCTAAAGGGCATGGAAATTAATTGATTTTAGGCTATTAGAGCCTTTAATTAATTAAAGGCTATATCACATTTTAGATATTTTGATACAGCCGGGCCCTGAGGCTCCAGGTTAGTGTTGAGGAGGAGGTGCTCTTCCCTGGTCAAGGCCAAGAGATGAAGGCCGACCAGCTCAGCACCCAGGAACTCCCCCATTGGTTCGCTGCCTAAATGAGCTACATCCACCAGACCTTCACATGATTACAAAGCCCTTGTTAGCTTGTCAGACACAATTAGATACATCTGTAAACATTACAGGATGACCTTTGTCATCTCATGAAAGCAACGCAATCTTAGATTATATTCAAAATCAATTTTATTGACTCTCAATTGTCATATGAACACACACAACATTTGCTCTGTTCGTACGCAGTGACATACTGTCATTACAGAGCACGCGTGTCAATATAACCTTTAAATTTGATATGATACATATTTACAGGAGCACATGCACGTCTCGATTTCTTACAGTTTCTTACACAAGGCACAGGAAGGAAGTTTGTTTTGCATTAGCATAAAGCATGTTTGAAGCAAAAATGTTCCCATAACCAGGGACAGCACAGACATCAGCGCTGAACAATAAGGGAACCTTTTCTCAAATCCCATCATGTTTTTATGTTACAGCAATGATGAATATGTGAAGTAGATTTGGATGCAATAGTGTCAGCCTACCTGTCCACCCTGACAGGACTGTTAAACATAACTTAAAAGAGAGGTCTGTGCCAGCAACGTTGCCAGATCTGATCTCTGAAAACAATTGCCTGGGTAAACGTGTTTGGACAACTCAGATGAGGCAGAACAGACCTTCACCGGGTAAGTAATGTAAAAGAGAGAGCTTCATCAGCTGCAGAGAAGCTGCAATTCTGTGGAGTTGTAAGTCAAAGAAGGCGCTGCCACGTCCGTCCCACCCAGGGCATCATGCCCTCTAATCTTCAGGTTGACAAACTTGATCTTCCAGCTGTTGTTCTCGAGCGGGGAGCGGATGAGGCCAAATATTTTCTCAAAGATGCCCAGACAGGCTCCATCTCTGTGGATGGTCCCAGCTACTGCCACCAATACCAGGCCGTGGGGGGAGGCCAGGACCTTTAGACCATGAGGCTCCAGGTTGGGGCTGAGGAGGAGGCGCTCTTCCCTGGTCAGGGCCAGGAGACGAAGGTTAACCAGTTCAGCACCCAGGAACTCCTCCATCTGTTCGCTGCCGGCCCTGAAAAACAGACACAGCTCTGTCAGCACAGTTTAGTTGTTTCCCTGAGTTAATTGTAACTATTATAAAACACATCAAGTCAAGTTCAGGCCTCTATGTGTACGACTATGAGTGCAGCATCTTTCAAATGATTCTGATAGCATGGCAAGTTTTTATTTACAGAAACATTTGACAACAGGCGCAGTCCCTGTGCTGCTTTCAGTGTGTTCATCTCAGTGTCCCGGTTGATGTACACCACTGTGTTTATCTTTATTCTACCAACTGGAGTCACCAAAGTCAGAAAAATTCAGTTTTTAGTTCGGCTGTACTAAAACTGTAAATGGAAAATTAATAAAATGTAGATGGACATTCCTAAATTAAAAACTTTCACAGAAAAGGACTGGTGTGTGGGATTTAGTAACCTCTAGTGGTGATGCTGCAGATTGCAACCAATTACCCTTCGCCTCAGCCTCCCCTGGCGGTGGCTACTAAAAACACGAAAGGCGCTCTCTAGAGCCAGTTTTTGGTTCGTCTGTTTTGGAAAAAACACGCCAGTGCAACAAGGTGGACTCCACAGAAGAGGGCCCGCTCCCTCTGTAGACGTAAACAGCTCATTCAAGGTAATGAAAACACAATGACTCTTATTTTCAGGTGATTATCCACCAATGAAAATATAATTATGAATATTACATTCCACTTCTGCCAATAAACCCCCCTAAATTATGCACAGTGGACCTTTAAATCTCAACACCCTGTCTATGGTTCTTTACTCAGGAGGGAACCTACACATGATGAACCTGTTGTCCCCTTTGAAAGAGTCTCTCTCGAAGCTAATTTGTAATCAAACTGTGCCCAAATTACCGAACTGCTGTGAACACAGAGAAACTAACAAACCACACAGCAACAGCAGCTTAAACTCAACATCCTTACTGTTAATGGCATCTCTACCTGGAGAGGAGGCGTAGCTTCACATCTGGCCAGAAGTGTTGTGGTCCCCAGTCCTGAGGCGGCTGGCCCAGCGAGGGGTTCTGACTGTTTAAGAGCTGGAAGAACCACTGGCAGAACTGCTGGCCCAGGACCAGCGGGTCGAAGCCCACCTCAGCCTTCGCGTTTGTGGAATCAGACACTCTCTCTGTCTCACCCGTCTCTTCATGGAGGCTTTCAACAATCACAGCCTTAAAGGAATGAGACTTCATTGATATATTCAAAAACAATGGAGCACTTTTCAGTAGACACTTTAGAATAACACATGCTGTTAACCACCCATAACTTGTGGGAGGACAACACTGCATGCCTGGAGGAAGTCTTCAGAGAAAATTATTTTGGAACAGCCACTCCCAAGAAAAAGTCCTGAAGCTTGCAATAAGAACATTTTATGGCGCGCCCAATGCTTCCATCTGAACAGGATTTTTATCTGTTCAGCAAGTCGTAAGGTTTGATTCTCCTTAAACAGAAGGTCACTTGAGTGGTGAATTCGCAATAGCTGGCACGACAATTTAATTATATCTGTAAACAATCAGTCAGGACCACCAAAGAATATTTATTTATCCTGCAGAGGTTACATTTGGTGACATGGCTCTGGGCTGCCTGTCCTTCCATGTGCTTGCATGAAAAGCCTGAAGCAGGGAGAGCAGCAGCAAACACCCCATGTGGAACAGAACAGAGCAGGCATCAATGACAACAGAAATGACGTTGATGAAGTCAGACATGGCAAAAAAACGGGTGGATGTGGGTTTTAAATGGCTTGCAGGGGAAGCAGGCTAGGACAGCTTAAATAGGGCGCCCTGTTTGAGACGTGCCAATGGAGTGGCAGGCAGTTAGCAATCAGCTAATGAAGCCGGAATACCAGCTGAACTTGACTTTGGTGGCCTGCCCTCACTCACCCTGTGCTTTGTTTACGCCTGCTGTAGGACAGCTGTGATTGGTTTAAAGACATACAAACAAGCCTGGCACCCGGATCATAATGTGTGCAGCCAGGTGTGGCTATGCAAGACTGCCGCCTGTCTATTCCTAGCTGTGTGTCACCATCTTACCCAAACGTTGCATTACATCGATTCAACCCTGTCAGCATATTACTGATGGCTGGCTGACCGTCTCTCCCTACCTTTCCAGACGACCACAGCTCCAGGGTCCTCTTTATCAACTGGTGTTTCTCGGTGTTGGCGGACATCGCCACGCCCTCTTTGGCCAGGTACTTGAATATGAGATCTCGATGAACTTTCTTCCTTCTCAGAAGCTCCTCGGCATTTTTGGTGAAGGACAGAATTGTTTCCATTGCCTCTATACAAACAGATGACCGCAAGGTGCAAGACAATTTGATGGTTTTATTATGTTATCACAATATTTTTCAGGCAGAAAAATAACATGACAATTCCCGGTTTTGCTCACCCTGGAGTTAGCAGTTTTCTTGAAAATGAACAACCCATTCTTTTACACACCTCCCACGTTTGGTGGGGTAAGATGAGAGCGTATTAAGAAATCAACGGTGGAAATTTTGACAGCCTCTCGTACAGACTTTTAATTTACGTATAACGGAATTTATGTGCTTTACATTCACGTGTTATCTCCTTCGACATAGGAGAAAGTGGAAGGTAAGTTGAGGTATCCTAGCTAGCTTCATCTCTCTGGTAACGGTAGCGTAGTGATTGAAAGCATACCTGTGACATTTTCCACGACTATCATCTTATTCGTGACCGTGTCGCTAAGTGAGAGTAAGTCGCTTTTTGACATTAACGTCAGTATTTTTGTACATCCAGCGCGCTCTGTTTCTGACAGCCCTGGCATCTTCGCCACCGATTTACATAAACTTTAGCTCGTCTTCCTGTCATTCGTGTCCTACTAGGAAATGGCCCGTACCGAAACAAGTATGACTTGGAAAACGTTCCGCACAGAGCCGGTGGGTATGACAGTACATCCAGCAAAAGGTAAGAGCCTTTGCTGCCTTTAATAATATAGGAATTATTGGTGTCTCGAATTGAACAACCGACCAACCGTGCGAACAACCCCGATTACTCTACTCTTATGATTTTCTCCTGCACACTTAAAGTAATTATTATGTTTAAACCTAGTTGGTATTTTTCACCCAACAACCCTGAGGAAAACAATTTTTCTAGAAGGATTTCAATATTCATAAGTTCAAAATAATTTTGACATTGCTTTTCAGTTCCTGAACATATTCCGTGTTTAATTTATGACAGGTGAGCAGCTGATGCCTTGGTGCTGTCAAACATATAATGTGGTTTGTAATGGTAATTGAGCTTATGGGCTATTATGTAGTATAGTCAACAGCGCTAGATGATGTAGTTTACGAGGAGCAGTTAAAGGCATCATAGGACAAGATAGCCGCTAAAGCAGCTAATATAGGCTAGCCTGCGCAGTGATTAACGCGTTTACTCCCAGTGCTGCTGGGTAATTTACCTACAAGACAAGCCACCTCCCAGCTGGCGTTACGCGTAATATATGTAGTAACTAATATGTTTTAATTAACAGGTCTAAGGGGATCAGCTGTGCGATTTGAAATTGTACTCCAAGCCAAGGAGTCAATCGCTGAAAGGTAACGTACCGTTGTCATCATTTGCTAAATATAACGTTATCCTCAACATTAGCTTATTAACGCCATTCCGTACTTTAGCTAGGACACGGTTAACGCTATATCCATCATTAAATAGTGTTATTCATTACTTAGTGTCATGATTGTATCTTTGCTGGTAGTTTTGGCGGTTATATTGCTGGGCAGTAACAGAAACAAACATATGTGTCCCCATCCCAAACTCCATTAAAAGCTCGGGTAATTTAACACAGCCTTTCTTGTTATTAACGGTGTGCAACCCTTAAAATTAAACTGAAGGCTTTTTCTAAAACAAATAAGTGCCATACTACAATTCGGGACTGAAATTTAAGAAGTTATTATTACTATCAAGTATTACTAACTTGCAGAATGTGTCAGTAGAATCACATATGGAAAACGGTAGCGTCACGAAACCAGTTCTAAAATTAGAACATTTTGTATGGAAGTCTCTGCTCGGGAAATATTTACATGCGAATCGTAATGTCTTGCATCCACATTCCATATGTAATAACACCAACTTCTGGCATTTTCAATGAAAATCGCAAAACTGTGAAGAAATCAGGACAAAGCATTGCACCTTGACCAATTTTTATGGACTGACATAAACAAATAACACGGAGATCTTGATAAGATTAGGCTAATATTGACTGACTGCTGGCCTGACTTTGTGTCAGAGTGAATTAGGAACTTCATACAACCACCTTCATACAAAAGAAGCCACTAACATTTCACATCGGCCTGATTTCAACACAAGGAAATCTTCAGAAATGAGCTATGAGGAAATTGCGCCAGTCATTTCCAGTCAAAGAGTCTCTTAACTCCTTGTGATTACCTTTAGAAGTTATAAAGGACTGTGAGATTGCTGGTATAAAACCATCAACTGGCCAGGAGAGCATCTCTCTGAACTGCTATTTAGGAATCAGTAAAAATACATAAAGTTGAGCACAGCAACTTGATTTCTTCACTCTTGTGCAAAAGCATTCGGAGTATTGTCTCCTTCAGGGAACGCAAAGCACAAATGGACCAAAATTAACCCTGCATGTGAGTGGTTGGTAAGACTAGAAAAGCGTTATATAAATAGAGTCCATTTACCATTTACACAAACTTGCGTGAACATATGCATGTACAGATATATAGTATCTACACAGATGCACATTTAAAAGAAAGCTTGAAGGAGTGTGAAACTACCAGCCCAGAGAAGGACATGCGATATCCTTGGTGTACAATACACCAATTTATAGTATGTACGCAATATGCTTCATGTTTAAATAGGGTCTTAACGTAATTTAGATTTGTTGGGTAAAGCTCTGGAGCAAAGAACAGAGGAGGAAGACTAGAAATAAAATTTATATGCATATAAACAGTGTTACTGGAAAAGCATGGAACTCATCCAGTTTCCTCTGAATAGCTTAAGCTTAAAACCCTTTGTTCATTTATCTTTCTGTCATTGCTGCAGATGGGGGAGTTTAAGAGCAGTCCTCTGGGCCGGGTAACGGTGTATTCCATCCAGGGCTGCCCGCACTGTGTGCAGGCTAAGGCCACCCTTGGGCGTTTGGGAGTACCGGTGTGCGACGTGGATGTTGGAAGGCATCCAGAGCTAAGAGCCAGGGTGAAGGAGCTGACAGGGCGCAGCACCGTCCCTCAAATCTTCTTCAACAACATTCACATTGGGGGCAACGATGACCTACAGAAATTGGTGAGAACGAGTGAAAACACCTTTGAACAGTGTCAAAAAATCATTATTGCTTCTACTGTCATTGCATTTGGTCATGTGCGTTCTTTATTAAAAACTTTGCAAATCTCCGCCTGGTTGCTTCTGGCAGTTATAGTATCGTAGTATGTGCTTCACCATCTGTTACTGCCGATATTTCACCTTCCTCCCTCTCAGCCAGACATACCTGGCTGAGATCAGCACTCTGAGTTCACTCTTCTTGTTTAAAATTGTGTTTAATCTGGTGTGTGCGTTGTGTTTCACTGTCTCAGGCTCCTGAGGAGCTTCAGAGGTTGGTGAATCTGGTGAAGGAGGAGCCTCTTCCAGCAGATGCTCCCCCACTGCCAGAGGAGAACCAATCCGAGGACATGGCAGCGGAGGCCGATGGAGGTGAGGCCTTTATTGGTCCGACGTGTTTTTTATTTGCATCCATGTATAGGAACAGCCAATTAGATTACAGATGAGAAAAAGAAGACTTATTCAGCAGCCTTAACCTGTTCTTAATGTACTGCTCATGGTGTGTTTATTGAGCAGTGTTTTCTGTCTCTGGGGTGGATTAGTTGCTTGATGTTGCAGCTGAAAACGATCAGTTTCAGATGGGTTTGCTCTGCACACTGAGGGAGACACGTCCTTATTGTGAGGTATTGACTCTAATGAACTATAATTAGTACTATAGTTTACTACTAGTGCTGCCATATATGGACATGCTGGTATTTTTGGTGACTGTTTGTATGTGTGTGTGTGTGTGTGTGTATATGTGTGTGTGTGCGCACTCATCTCCTGACAGGATACTTGATACTCTGGATGAACTCTGTAGCACCAGGCTGCCTCACTGCACCTCATTATCTGTGATTATTCAGCCCCCCACATTGTAAACAAAGTCGATCCAAAGGGCAGTTTCACAGCCTTTTTTTGGAGAAAGATTTTACTTCAGTTCTGGCTTTGATGTAGTGGTATAACATCAGTAGTTAGCAGCGAGCGAGCAGCTGTGTTTTGGTGGAGAGGTGCCTACAAAGATTGAATTTATTCCTTCATGTTTAAATCATTATGTTAAAGCTTTCATTCCCTCCGTCTTCTCCCCCTCGACATGCTTGATTCTAACTTTTATGATGCCACATTGGATGTTATTTCAGAAATACCAGCCAGCTTTGGTTGTTATGAGGTGTGTACATGTGTGTGTTAATGTGGTGAGAAGGACTCATCAGCCCATGAACAATTTAATGTAAATGACCCACTTGGATTTTATGCTGTTTAGTCTTGAGCTGCAATGATTAATCAATTAATTGTCAGCTATTAAATTATTGTCAACTATTTTGATAAGCAATGAATGGGTTTGAGTCATTTTTGAAGGAAAAAAGGAGTCAAAATTCTCTGATTTCAGCTGCACATATTTTCTGGTTTCTTTGAGATCGGCCTTGCTGCATTAAAAAAAAAACGTTTTTAAGCATAGTTGCACATATTACAGTTTTTCATCTGTGTGTGTGAACATGTATTTTTTGTGTGTTTGTGCATGTGTGGCTTGGCACATTCCTGCCCTCACAGAGTTTATGTGTGAGAGAGATGAGTTTGCCGACCTGGTAGAGGACCTCAAACATGCCAATGTGATTGGCAGTCATAGGAGGGGACTGACTTTATACAAAAAGAGCTTCTCCGGTGAACAACTGGTTGACTGGCTGCAGAAAGAGAAGGGCATGGGTGAGTAAGGCTGTAGACCTGCAGTACAACAGGCCTCCACTGTAGCGTCACTTTGATTTAGTCAAAGTTATTCGAACAATCTGGGAACTCCTCAAAAGAGCGCCCTGATTCACACAAAGCATAGTCAAATCCAGCTCTATCAACCCTTGACTGTGGCCGTGTGTGTGCCAGCCAGGGCTGAGGCCTGTAAAGCTGGCCAAGCATTGCTGCAGAAGAAGTACATGGTCACTGTGCGTGGCTGTGGGCAGCAGGACGGCAGCTTCGGAGACGGCAAAGACAGCATGGACACACTGTACAGGCTGCTGGAGGACGACCCTCATTCGGCCCTCAACGCAGGACAGACGGCATCCTGCGCTCCCATCCAGGGTAGGTCAGGACTGGACGAGGCTTTGGGGCGCACACGCACCGCTTCCCCGGTTCGCGCTGACGGGTCCCCTCCAGCGCTCTCTAACCCCTGTCCTTTCTTTGCTGCTGGCTTGGTGTATGATCCTTTTGGGTTGGCTTGGGTTTGTGTCTTGTGTCGGTGAGCCGTGTGGTGTTAAGAAGTGAAGTAAGGGTTGATGATATATCTCACGATGGCCTCTCATTAGAAACAACAGTTAAAAAAACTCCCCTAACATTCCATCAGCGACTTCCACGATGGTGAGAATGCAGGAAATACCTGGAAAAAATCAGCTTTCAACTGCAAATCACGGCCTTCATCAGTGGACTGACAGATACAGTTGAGGGCTCCAGAAAACGCTAATAAGTTGATCCTTAGGGTTAGCTTTTTGGTGAAATATGACACAGTATGTTTGATAATACATTGTGTGAGAAATCCTGTGCTTTCGTTCTGATGGGAAGCGGAGAAAAACAGTACAAACGGCCTGGAAATATATATCACTGAAGCCCTATTTCAAATCCACGTTGTGCCTTTCTGCGGACAGATTAACACTCCTCAAGCTTTTTTTTTTTCCCCCTCTGTGATGGTGGTAAGACACATTGCCTGCCTCTGTGTTCATGTATTTGTAATGAATGTTGCACACCTCTTGAGGCTAACTAACAAGCTGATCCGTGCTCTACGACACAGAGGTGATTACGGTCTGCTTCTGTAAGTGTGTGTGTGTTATTGGGCTTGAATAACACTAACGCTTTTTGTTCTCTTCAATTTATCTGCCGTGCCCTTTTCTCACAGGTAATGTTTCCTAATAGTGATCTCATTTGTACGACGTCGAGGTTAGCCTGATCTCTATGCAGCTTGTCCATTACTTTTCCCCCACTGGTTCATTTCACAGCTTCTTTAAATATCCACTTACTGCCTCTGTTACAGCGCAGTGACACCCTGCAGATTGTGTCCCAGCTCTTTGTTCATGTTTCGGATTAAACATGTCCTTTACAAATATGTCTCTCTCTCTCTCTCTCTCAGCTGCTGAGCTGTCTCTGCTTTTACGAGAGATGATTCTGAAATTGTTCTCGGAGCATCTCTCTGCTGATGGCAAGGTAATGTCCTCATTAGCTCTGTGCCTGTTTTCCTCTGCATGTTTGGTTTGGTTAAATCTAACGGCCCGGGGCTGCTTAACCCCTGGAAAGTTGGTGAAAATGAGTGTGCGTACAGAACGTGTCGTCCTTGCTCCCGCAGTCTGTCGACTACAAGGGCATGTCGTTGAACCCTGCCTTTGAGCGTTACTCCGAGCTGGCCATTCAGCTGCAGAGGGTGGAGCTGCTGACGCTGAGTCGGGAGGAGAAGCTGGCCTTCTTCATTAACATCTACAACGCCTTGGTCATCCATGGGAACCTACGCCTGGGGGCCCCCACCAACATGTGGCAAAGATACAGAGTAGGATTTTACATTCTGACTGAAGTATAAAGATAAAACATACGTATGCTCAAAGGCAGGAAATGCTGCGTGATCCCAACCTTTTGTTGTATTTTCACATCTATTGGGGAAAAAAAGGTTCTGCATTAAAGATACTTCATTCTGTCCCTCTTTGTAGTTCTTCAACTATGTGAGCTACCTGATTGGTGGAGAAGTGTTCACATTACAGGACATTGAGAATGGTGTTCTGAGAGGGAACAGAAAAGGTGTCGCACAGCTTCTGAGACCCTTCTCCAAAACGGACCCACGGTTACAAGTATTCAGACGTTCTGTTGGATCATTTCACTGATTCACCAATGCTGAGTTTTACGTGGATTGATGAATGTCATGTTTCACTTCCCACTCTGTCCACTAGGTGGCCCTTCCAGATCCTGAGCCTCTCATTCACTTTGCCTTGAACTGTGGTGCAAAGGGCTGCCCACCAATTAAAACATACACCCCACAGGTAAGCAGATTGTGAAAAATATTAATAAGACTAAACTTGATATGTTGCTGTCTCTTTTTACTGTGTCTGTGTAATGATCTTTCATTGATCAAGCATATTATTTAATAGTTGATTTCTTTATAAATTGATCAACTGTGAAGCCAGAATGCAATTACTGATTGTATTGGGATTGTACTTGGGGGGGGGGGCTATCTACATGATCTGAAATCAATTCTGCTCCGTCAGGACATCGACAGCCAGCTCCGCACGGCGGCTGAGGCCTTCCTGGAGAACGACGACGGCTGTGTGGTGGATTCTGGGAAAAGAGAAGTGCGACTCAGTCAGATATTCAAGTGGTACAAAGACGACTTTGGAGGCACCGATGAGAAGGTAGCTTTGACTCCCAGCTGATTCATGTGTGTGTGTATAAAGAAACTGTTTGAATTCTCCAGTACTTGAAGTGAAATGTGGTTATTTATTGTTGCTCTCATTTGGTGAAGAAAGTTGAACCATGAACCTCACTGCGTGTTTTCTCCTCCACCGCGTCTCTCTCGTAGCTGCTGAACTGGGTGGTGGAGCACATGAGCGACTCTCCGAAGAAGACCAGCCTGCAGGGCGTCCTCTCCGCCGGGAAGACCAAAGTCCGCTTCCTCCCCTACGACTGGAGCACCAACAGTACCCACTGAGCACGCACACACACATGCGCGTCCAGCGACACGCTCTCACACGTCTGCCCACTTTCTACTGAGCTGCATCTACTGTAAAACCAGAAGGCTGGCGTCGACGTGCTCGCCAAAAGCGGTCCGCCATGTTTTTATTCAAACTGTAAATCCGAGTGGTGAGAGGGGCTCGTTTGCACTGTACCATAGACTCATACTTCTCTCGTAGGCTGATCCTAGCTTTAAGGTCTTAATGTAAGCCCCCACACCCTCTGTTTGGAAGTCACGTTCTGCATACGAGTTGTACATTCAAGTTGGCTTGAACCCAACAACCGAGAGCTTATTTTAGAAATCGAGCTGCACACGGAAACGGCTGCAGCATCATTTAATAGGAAGCGTATTATGCTCATTAAGCGTGTTACTCACATCCGATATTAACGTCCTGTGTAAAATGTCAAAGCCTGAAAATTTCATACATTTCCGCATCTTATTTTAGAGTAAGTTATCACAGAGAAAGCCAACCAAAAGCGTACTGTAAAATAGCAACATAATGGCTTCCACTCGTCCTCGTTTTGAAACACCGTGTCAGCAACTCAGGAGTCATCGACTATCACGGTCTTCTGTCGAGCACAGCACTCACTGGGCTACTCATGAGGCGCGTTAAATCAGAGCAGGTGGAGACGATGACGCGGCTGATCCCAACACACTGCCTTGACAAGCCATATCAAAACCCTTTGAACTTACGAGACTCGCTCACGTTTACCAGCTTCTGCAGACTCCCCACAAAGCTGCTCCGTCATCTCAACGGCGTTTCCAATCTGCACACGTAAACAGGTTGTTGTTTCCCACAGGGACGGAAAGCAATCGCCGTCGCAGTTTAAACACATAATGCAAATGGGACGTTAGTGCGTCAGCGGATATTAAATACTGAATTATTAACCCAAGTCCGCTCGTGGCTGGAAAACACCAGATGTCAGCTTTTAAAGATTTTGTAAAGAAATTTGTGAACATTTCCTTTGACCCAGGTATCAAAGCTCTTTTTACATTGGACAAACAAAATGTTTAGGTGCTGCCCCTGTGGCTTATCTTCCCAGTGGATTGGCACAGGTTGGACTGGAGCGGTGGTGTGGGAGGCATCCTTTTGTCGGATCCAGTCTCTGTATGTAAAAACAAGCAGTGACTCCTTCTTTCGGGGTGCAGGCAGATGCAGAACTGAGGCTTTTGCACGTCTTGATCAGTTTTCTAAGCCCCTGTGGTCGTTTTCCCTTTCGTCATTTGACCCTACGTCGCTGTCCACCCCTCACCCCTCTTCTTGATCCAAGTCTTCCATTTTGAATCGGAGAAGTGCTACTGCTGTGTTTCCAGCACAGTCATTTAGTAAAAGATTCACAAGCATTCACAATATCATGATCAAAACTACACCCATTGGCATCATTGCACTCTGACACTTTGCATGCACCTTTGAATGCGGTTGAGACATACTTGTACTGCGCTCCAGGGTGTGTGAGGAAACTGAGAAAAAAAGTCTTTCAAATATTTTTCATTACTCAGCTCAGTAGTCATGAACACAGTTATATGTAGCAGTTTAAGTTTGGATTCGTTTGCAGGTCTTGGTGTGTTGAGTTTGTGCCTACACAGGCCTACCACACTGTAAAAGCATCCTTTTTTCCAATCATTCAAATTCAACTTCACTGTTTTTCCGTCGTACCTGGCCTTAAAACTTCAGAGGACTTCTTTATGTTTAACATAACATTTACCAGTCTGATGGCCACAGATGAAGTGAATATAATTACTGTACATGAAGGGTGTGTGGCTGAGAAAAAACCTGTTTAGGGGGATTTCTCCGTTTCCAGAATTCAAGGATTTTCTTATCTCAGGTCAAAGGAAAACGAGAGTGGAAACATTAAGCTGTTTGATGCAATCAGTGCACTGTCTGTTGCATGTTGAGCTCATCCTGCAGTCCATGCTCCTTTTGGAAAGACATTTTGTGTCATGCACATTCATGTAACTGTCAGTTTCTTTTCCTTTAAGCTATAAGCAGCACCAAAGCATATGGTTAGACGAGTATGTGTTAAAACTGGAATGCATTTACGGCATGAGATCCTGGAAAACTGTCCGGTCTTGAATGCCGGCCTGTGGCAGAGCTGCTTCTGTCACTGCTTTGTTTGTAGCCTGTAAGCTCAGACACAGACAGCTGGACCTGAACACTCACCCCCCCAGTTCGAGAAATTAAGTGTCATTTAGATCTGAATATCAGAAAACAGCAGCGCTAACCCAAGTTTGGTGAAACTGGCCATCATTTAACTGTCTACCAAAATGTGCATCACACAGTCTGAACAGACTGCACCTTTTCTGTGAATACATGCCTTCAGTGACGAGTGCGCCCCCGGCTTTACTAAACTCCATTATTGACTGAGAGTGAAACAAAAGGGGAAGGTTTTATTCACCATATTGAGGAGTCCTGTCCTTTTTCAAAATTACCTCATGTATCAGGAAAATGTGATGCAAAAACTTTTTTAAATAAGCAATTCTATTATAATCATTCTATTTTCCTCTTTCCTGGGGCTAACAATGAAGCAATATGTTTATGAATAGTAAATATGCAATGCCGAACTTAAAAATAAAATATATTATGAGCCTGTCTGCTGTCTTTTGTTCGATTATCTCGGTGCATGTGCAAATCAGCTTTGAAGCAGAGAACGAGAAGGGAAAAAAAATAACTGGTTGTTCATGTATGTGCTGCAAAAATATTCAAAACTAATAACAGACTTGTAGTTTCATTTGTTTATTCAAACAAATTTGATCACTTTTTCTTTATGAAAAATAGATGGGGGGTCATTACCTTTACAAATCCAATCTATCAACATTTGTACATATAAATAAACAGGTTTAAGTACACAGTCCCATAAAAACATGACATTAAAAAGTTATTAAACAGATCAACCATCTTAAAAGTATATACATAACAACCGATGTGAAATATTCTACATAGTGGAAAAACACATGGTCATGGAGTTCAACATGAAAAACTTTTGAAATCTGAGATTCAAAGCAAACGGATGCTGTATTACCGATTTTAACGTTCACTTATCATCTGAGCTACAGTCTAACACTGATTCAGTCTTGGCACTAATAAAACTGAATAACTCATATACTGTACAGAAGAATAGTGTGACAGTATGAAGGCAGATTCAATGAGTGATTCCTGTGGTCAGACCACCAGTTAGCAAAAGCAAACTCAAAAACAGCAGCCCACACAAATTATGCTGAAAACACATAATTTAACTGTATGGAGGTATGATTTTCATACAGTTGCAAATACTGCTCATGGTATTACTACATGTAAAATCCACCCAGGACAAAATAAGACAGGCCTTTTGGATCATGAGCTGATTCGCGATGCCATGTTTCTGGCGTCATTCTCGGCACTGCAGCTGAGGGAGCCAGATGTGCAGGGAGCCCCTCAGAACGTGACGGGACACCCTCTGCCACCAAGTGCCAAGGTTTTTCCAAACAGGTTAGCGTTATCCATGAAAGAAATCAGTTGAGGAACCTTTGGTCTATAATGCTTGTTTAAAAAAAAAAAAATGAAAAAGAAAATGCTGTGGATAGATGTAAAATGGTTTTAATGCAAACTGATACAAAAAGGCCTGATTAGTGTTTTTTTTTTTTTTTCTTAAAGTGATTAAAAAACGCTGTGTAAAACCTAAATAATACAGAATGCGATAACTTGCTAATCCTCTTTGACACATACCCAATTAAAAACCGGTTTGACCTCATCAGCTTCACAGATTTTTGTAAATATCTGCTTATTCTGGATTTGATGCAGCGACATTTCAAACAAGTTGGGACAGGAGCAACTAAAGACTGGGAAAGTTGTGGAATGCTCCAAAAACACCTGTTTGGAACATTCCACAGGTAAACAGGTTCACCGGTAACAGGTGATAGTAGCATGATTGGGTATGAAATGTTTTCTGTTTCATTTACATTTTACACAGCGTCCAAACTTTTTTGGAATCAGGGTTGTAGGACCCAAACGGACACATACATCATAGTGTCAACAGGACAAGTCATTCATTATCATAGCCAAGTCCTCATGGGGATGCTGTCTGCCAGAGGGGCGATGCTGTGCAGTCAAACTGCACCGCCTTGCATTCAGCGCTGGTTAAAACTTCATTATTTAAGCGTGGGTGCTTCAATAATGGTGTTTCAAAAACAAATAAATGGATGACACATTTCTTTCCCACAGCAGGTTCACAACCCTTTTCCTGAAAGTTCCATATCCTGTGTGTCACTATAACTTTACCATGATATGGTGAGTCCAGCAAAGGTCACACAGGAGTACTGTGATTACAAGTTATTTTAAAGCTGTAAGTAACTGAGTTTTTACACACAGATAACTACTGTGTTTTTTATTCCAGGGAAGCCTTGGCCTGCATTTGTTGCTTCAGTTCCCAAGCTTGTTTTTCTGCTTTACTTTTAGATTTGCTGAGTAATTTTGCTGAGACTTTTTCTAACCAATCTTGTTTGAAAAGGTGAATAAATATGAAGTAATCATAGATAAAGAGAATCTATGGATTTATCGCACATTTGTTTTTGTTTTACGTATTTGGCAATGCGCACACTGATGGTGTTTTGAGGACAAAACTACATTTAGCTGTCAAAAGTATTGCTTCGAAAAAGGTTTTATCAGTTAAATTAGTAGACAAAAAAAAAAAAAAATCCTCCAATTTGACAAACTGGTATCCAAAAATTAAATAAGTGCTGTATCTGAGTATTAAGAAAGGGTTCCAGTGTTCCTTTATCTCGAATCCTTGCCCTGAGCCAGGTGGCAGAGTACAGCGGTCACTCCAGTTCCAGCTCGTCTTCACTTACAACTAACCTAAAAATAACAACAAAGATTATCCGGTGGATCATTTGGGTTAGAAACATTCACACAATAATGGCTTGTTACACTTAAGAATGACTGAATCGAGCCTTCTTACCTTCATCATCAGAATCAAAGCCAAAGAGTGCAGAGCAGGTGTTAAGGGCTTGGTGTTTCTGTAACTCTTCTAAGCTGCTGAAGGAGGAAAGACATTTGTCACAGCGAGACCTGATCTTCTGCTCGGGGGCCTCATTATTCTTGTGCTGCTCCTTGTCTGGCACCGGCTCCTCCTTTTTCTTATTGCTCCAGTACACATTTTTCCTCGGAGCGGCCTCATCGGTCGACCTCCTCTTGCGCATTGAGAGCAGAGACTCGTCCATGTAGGTGGAGGGTGGCGGCCGGATGAAGGGGGCTTTGACGAACGTGGCATAGGAGGGATCCTCGGGTTTGAAGGTTTTGTGCTCAGTGATGTGTGGCTCTCCCAGTTTCTGCTGGACTCCCTCAGACAGAGTGGACAAATCCTCAAGGTCTCGGACGTTCAAGGGGTCCCGCTCGATCGGCATTCTTTTTCGACAGCTCTTTCGTGAAGTTGCTGCAGCAGCACCGCTGTGGGAAGTGGAGCTCTTTCTCTCCGACACTTGATTAATCGTCTCATCTCCATATCCATTGACGGCGACTTTGCTCTCATCCATAGGCTCATGGCTGACTGCTTTCTCTGAACAATTATCAGATTTAGACAGGTCTTGGCTGCTATCGTCACAAGGCTGATCTTCAGCGTTCTCATCTTCGTTGAAATCCTCAAGATTAGAGGCGTCAGCATGATCCAGGACAGGACTGTCCCTCTGCCCCTTTTTACTCTGCAGCCACGTCTCCTCGACCTTCACTCTCTGCTTCCACGGAGCTTCAGCATTTTGCTTCTTCTGTCTGACGGGTCCCACCTCCAGCTCATCTCTTTGAGGCGCGGGGATGTAGTGTCTCCATTCGTGGTCGTAGAGACCTTGAAGGGTAGAAAATAGCTTCTCGCAGTCTGTGAATGGACATTGAGGTCTGAAGGGCTGGTGGGTGCTGACGTGGTTCTTTAATTCCTGGTGTGTTAAGAAGCGCTGGCTACACTCCAGATGGTAGCAGAAGTGCTGGAGAGGAGTGTCGTGGAGCTTCATGTGGTCCTTATATTGCTGGAGAAACTGTATCTGCCTGTTGGAGGAAAGCAGAGTCAGCACAGCAAGCTCTCCTCAAAAAAGTATGATGGCAGTAAAGCATCTTTAGCAAGACTGAATCATAAACATAACATGGTGAAGTTTAAAACAATCTCTCTACATCCCCAGTTGGCAGGTTAAACAACAAATTGCCTCTCTTCTTTTTTTCCTTCCAACATGCAGACTCTTGTTGGTTGTGATGCTGTATTTGCCTTCTTTTTTTTGCCTTTGGCAGTTTGCAAACATCAACCACTGGTTAGTCTTTAAAGCTCCAGACTCCAAAAAAGCAACATAACTTGTATTGAAGTTGGGAATCTGTACTGGTGCGTAATCATCCATGTTTTACATTATCTGTCCCAAATGTATTTGCTCGTAAGGGAAGGTGTTTGTTGTTGATTGATTGAAGTTGGGATAGGAGCAACGAAAGACTGGGAAAAGATGTGGAATGCTCCAAAAACGCCTGTTTGGAGCAGTTTGTGAGCAGACTTTTTAAATAATAGAGCAGATAAACACGTGAAGATCATCATGTTAAACTCTATGTAAGAAAGTCTGTGATGCCTAATAATACTGTATATCTTACCTGAGGCAAACAGTGCACTTGTTCTTGGCCCAAACAAAGGTCTTCTCCAGGACCTTCTCCTCCTTACTATGGCACTTGATAGCATGCTTTGTTAGCGTGGTGCTGATCCTCAAGAACACTCTATCACAGGACTCTGAGGGGCACAAGTGATACGTGATATCCACACCGTAGCCGTTCTCTCCCGCTGGCGTCTCCTTGCCTTCTCCTTCTCCCTCCATCTCCATCACATGAGGATCTCTTACTATCACCAAGCCATCTTGAATGACTACCTGCTCATCCTTGAAGTCAACCTGCTTGAATATATTTGCGTTGGGGTTCTTGCACTTTTTGTGCAGCACAGATGTCTTTTTGATGAGGGTGCGGAGGTTCCTGATGATTCGATCTTCCCTCTTGAGGCTTGATACTTTAGTTTTGCCTCCGGGTTTGTGTTCAGGAGTATCCTCATCAGAAATGGAAGTCTGATTTTCATCCTGTGGCTGACTCTGATTCTCCACATTATCTACTGTTCCATTAGCAGCCGGCGCATCCACAGTGTATGGCTCCTTCTCAGGGGGCTTCTGCTTGCACATTTCATTAATGTGATCCACAATATGCTTTTTGGCAAATGGAAGCTGTTTAAAGCGTTTTCCACAGAGTATACATCTTAGTTTCCGACTCTTCAGGTGTGAGAGAGCATGCCTCATAACATTCAAGCCTTTGTAGTCTTTGTGGCAGAAGTTGCAGTGGTACATCACATGGGCATACTGTTGAGTACGGAGTACCCGGTCTTTCCACGTTCTCTTGGCTATCACCTGCAGAAAAGAACAAGCCACTGAAATCAGTGCTACAAGTTCAACAGAAAAAAGTTAGCAGAATATCAAAAAAAGTCTAAATAAAAAGGCATTTGAACCCCTTCATGTCTTTCTGTTTCCTTACTGATAAGCGGTGTCGCTGCATATATTAAATGTTTTTCTGCATAACTTTACACAAACATGTGTGTCAACACACTGCAGCACTTTATTCAAAGCAAAATCATGCTAATGCATCATCTAACAAGTAAGAGAAGATAAAGACACAAGCATTTAGAATACATGCACCCAGTAATTATGAACCTACATTATGAAATCCCTGGGAGGGTAATTACAGACAGACAACTGACCTCTGTGTTTGACGCTTCTGTTTCCTCTGTGGGTTGGGGCTCCTCCTCTGCATCCCCATTAAGCCCATCTGCTGCTGAGGATTCAGGGGGCTGCAGCTTCTCGCTGTCGGGCTTTTTGGATTTAAGAGAGTAGCTATGTAACAGTTCTATTGGACAATCAAGTAGCTCTAAGAGTGGACCATCAAGCTCGGGATCAGCGTCAGCAGCAGGAACGGGAGCTTGATGCTCGTTCGGAGGACCTTCACTAAGCTTGGAACCAAAGTGTGTGTGAGATTCCTCTTGGGTTTGCTCACTCACATCGCTACTACAGACCAAGTCAGTGTGCTTCTCAAGTCCATTTTCTTTCTCTAAAACATTCGTCTGCTCAAGTTGGTTCTCTTTCTCTTCACCCTCCTCTGTTTCAGTTTTCTCCTCAAAAGCAGACTCCTCCTCTGGAGGGGATATTTCATTGTCAGGGAAGGAGAGTTCCAGTTTCTGTAAAGGCTTCCGTCCCCGTTTTTTCCCTTTAACTTTGATCTTCTTCTCTTTAACTGTCTGCGCCTGATCCAGCTTCGGAAGACCCTGCAACCATCTTTTCTTCCGACCTTTCCTTTTAAAAATCTGGCTCTTCACACACCTCGACAAGTATTCTCTCTTGCGGTTTAGAGGAAGTTTTCCAGGAGCAGAATTTTCCACGTTAGTGTGATTGCGTCTTAGTGAATACACAGGCTTACTGCCTGAAGAGGAAGATTTGAGATTGTATCTGATCTCTGGATCATCACCGATGTCCGCCACATCCTCAACCTTCAACTGTTTTCTCCTTCTCCCCCATCTTCTCCTCTTCAGAGGAGCATTATTTGATGGGGCAACACACTTTTCTGGCTCTCCATCATTAGTCTGCTCTTCTGGAAGGCGTTGTTTCACAAATGCAGCTTCGGTGCACTGGCAGGAATTGAAACCTTGAGTGCATGAGTCATTTACACAATTATTTATGAATAGCTCTTCAGTTAGTTCCTTCTCCTCTTCCTCCCTCATCTCACTGAGAACAGCAGCTTTCATGACCTTGTCACTCATCAACTCCAAGCAATGGGTCCTGAGGGTCAGGAGGTTCCAAAACTCAGGGTCAAAACACAGGCGCTCCTTGAGCATCTGGAAAACAAAGATGTCAGCAGTGTTACAACATAATCATAATGCTAGTATATAATATATATATAATATATATCACTGTATTATACGCCCCCGTTCACCCCCTCCAACCTGTAGAATATGGAAGCGAACACTGGTCCGAACAGGGCTGTTGTGGGGATGCGGCTCCTGGTCAGGATGCATGTAGAGCAAGCAGACAGTTCGGTAAGCTTCCAGGCTGCGTTCCTGACAGAAGACCAGCAGGGCACAGGCTCGACAGATCTCCAGGTCGTGAGGCAGCAGGAACGCGATGGTCTTGCAGACCAAGCACCGGGTCACGCTGTCAGCCTGCATGTCACACAGCTGCAAGGCCCTCGCACAAAGCTCCACACAGACGTGGACTCCTTCAACCCCCAGCTGTCCAAAAACAAACACACTAGTGATTAAAAGGGGCTAAAATGGTAGATAGGACAAAGTCTGCACTGTATACATTTTATTTGCTTAACATTATGGAATTATATATTTAGCTATATCAGAAAACAAAATTTTCATATCAACTTTGTCCTCGACACATGATCACGGGCAGATTAGCACTATGGTAAGGCAACAGTGTCAAGGATATTTTAATCTGACAAATATCGTCCTCAGGTATGAGACGTGAGTAAGATCCTTGTCAGATCGAAGTGTTGTCAGTTTGTTCACACATTTCAGATGCAAGCTTCAAACAACATGCAGAAAATTTAGCTAATTATAGGTTGTCCTGAGTTGATGCTGTGTCAGTGTCAGTCGCACCTCTGTGGTGACCAGTTTGATGAAGGGGAAGATGGCTCGGATGTTAGTAGCAGAGGAAGCCAACTGCAAGCACTCAGCCAAAAAGCCTTGTCTGGAGGGATGGGCCCTAAGATGCAACCTGCTCCAGATGAACACCAGGTCCCTGCAGGGAGCAGCAGATGACAGGTCAAAGACATCTAGCTCGCTTACGTTAATTAAGCAACAACTCTTCTAATTCCCGTGTCAGTGAACAGAGGAGGTACTGAACCAACAAAATAAAATAAAACTGTGCATCCTGCCAACAGCCCCCCTCATACACGTTTTGAGCAAACACTAATTTACAGAACGTGAAAGTAACATCAACTATGAACATTGAGGAAGAGGAGGAGGATAGCTGGGTGTAGTATCAGTGTGACGTACGTGTCTGGAGGTCATTCTTACCAGATGTAGTACATGTCTCCATTGTGTAGCTGCTGGGTAAGGAAAGTTTTACACAGCGACAACAGAAGCTCGTCTTTTTCAACACTCTCCGTGTTGCAGATGATCTCGACTGCATCACGGCCATCTATCTCTGCCATCTGAGGAAGAAGTTATGAAGAAGCACGCACTCGCATAAAAAACACTCGAAATACAAAGTAAATCAACATGCATTACAAGCAACGAGTGCTATCAGGAACACAAAAATCATCTGTACAAATGGCTGCTCATAATTACAAGGTCCATTCACCATCATTTAATACAGCATCATAACAGTGACTTGAGTTTTAATCATTTGTCAGTAAACACACTTTGTTTGCAAATTACTGCATTCCCAACTTTTTTCGGCTCAGGGTTGTATCATCCTTTCCACCAACCCCATCTCTGGGTAAATATATTCGTCTGCACAGCCCCACGATGCCTCACAGCCTTAATACTTCCCACATTGCCTTTGCCACTGTTGGTCTCCTTACCTCCTTGTGAAGGTGCTCATGCAGTGATGCCTTGTAGAGGCAGGTGAGGTAGGCCTGATGGAAGAACAAATGCTTTCCAGCCTCACGGTTCTCCAGGCAGCTTTTAGCCAGGGCCTTGGCCTCTTGGATTCGTTCACAGGCCTGCAGATAGCGAACCCGCAGCTCAAGGAATACTGGCAACTCTGAGCTTAAGTAGTCCTCTACTGCATGGGAAGAAATTACATGTGTTAATGGACAGAATATGTAATGAACATGTGGGCTACAGTAATGTCACATAGAGTATCACTGGTGTGTCCTTTGAATTGAAGTGTTTCATGCTTGTAAAATATTAGGTATATTACATATATATATTAAACATACTTTTTTTTTTTTTAGCAGTGTGGCTGAAAATATTACATTTATTACATTATTATTGGAGGAACCAAATATATTTTGATAACTTTTAGCCATGGCATGCAAGCTTTGGGGAACTTGGGGAACACCGAGTTATGATCTTGGAGAAAAACTAGGATGGAAAAACAAAAACATCAAAGACAGCGTCCTTCTTATGTCTGAAACTGATTAAAAGAGCAGCAAACCTGAGCCTCCAGTGTATCCTACTGCCCTGATACTTGGGGCTCCACTGCTGCAGTCATGTTTGTGTCTTCTAGATCTGCATTCAGCAGAGTTATTCAGAGCACATCCATAGAAAACAGCAGCAGCTAGGCTACATTGAACAGTGTGGAGTGACAGTGTGATCGTGATCAGTGTGTGACGGACAGGAAGGAGAGGCTAGAACACAGCCTGTCACACTTCCTCAATGCAGTGTTCTCTGTGTGTATGCCATATGAGCTGTTACATATGGTCGTGAGCCTACCCTCTTTTGATGGCAAGTCTGCCTCCTTCAGGATTCCTTGCAGCACTGGATTCTCCCATGGGCCTCCCACTTTGATGATCTGCTTCACATGCTGAAGGTAGACGTTCCTGTGCCGCAGCAGCTGACAGTGGCACTGCTGCAATGAGAACACACGGCTCTTTGTGAGATGACCAAACACAACAATGACTTTTAAGACACACTGGTTCATATTTGCCAACAGAAACAGTGTAAATTACAACACATAAAGTAGCAGTAGAAACACGGCACGAGTTGTTATTTTGATCATAAAACATTGGCACTGTCGTGTTTTCAGCTGAGTGCTGGTAACTTTTACTCAGTGCTCTTACTAAATGGCAAGTGTAGCAGATGGGTCTTGTAACAGTGTGTTGTGTGAATAAGAAAACTAAAGCTCGAGACAGTGTATCAGTCGTTGTCACCTGAAAGGAATCGAGGATGTCTTTTAAAGGCTTTTCCACAAATTCTTCTTTACTAAAAAACAGCATCAGTTCAAAAAAGCTCCTGCAAGACAATGAGAGGTACATTAGTTTGCAAAAAAAAAAAAAACATCTCGCAGTAAATGAGACAACATATTCATCAGTAAACTCAGCTCCAAACCCTCTGGAGTTCTTTTCTATGCATGTTCTACTGTCAAAGAGTAGACCATGACCACATTGCTCCAGTAGTTTTAAAGCAAACAATGCTGTTATGTTCACTACACTATGTGGTTTAGCATGATCAAGGTATGGGCTGAGAATTTCACATGAAAACTCATACCTTAAGGTTTATTTGCCTGTTGAAACATCAACATCATCATCTCCCAATGTAAATGCTATTCAACACTTATTTACCATTTCAACAAAGAAAAATATTGGCTACTTACAAGGCCAGACTGCTGAGAACATAGTGGACGTGCTGGCAGTCATCAGGGAAGGCAGCAGTGGCTTTGGTGAAACTGCAGAGTGCAGTCCACAGCACCTTCAGCTGTGGCAGAGGAACTTGCCATTGGCCTGTGTACTCCTCAACCAACTGTGCAGGGAGAAGACAGAACGGCAGAAGACCACAAAGACATTGAGTCAGTTTGGTAATATCACGACAGTAATAGTTCATCTTAGAGTGTCTGTCTTGTAACCAAACACTTCAAATACTCTTTTACTTACTAGAAATGGGCTGCAATTGATCAACCCAATTTTTATTTTCAATTTAAATATTAGATTTTGAAAGTTCAGCACATTCAGGCACATTGTTTCAGTGTTAACATCATGCACCTGAATTGCAGAGCACCTTCTGATGCTTTATGGTTTATCCTGTTGTGACTCTATTCTCCATGGTAACAGGGACCTCTCTGAAACTATGATTGTGTTTATGGTGAAGTAATTCAAATGGAGTAAGGGGACTGGCGTTCACTGCATCACTATATTCTTTGAACAAAGCTGAAATCAGACTAATGCAAGACTTCAGCAGAAGCACATCCAACGATTTCAGTCTCGTGGTTTAGAGTAAATTCACCTTGTAGTGTTAAAGCCAACGTTACTACTGATGTTTGTTACTGATGACTACAGTTAAACCTTTTTTGTATCACCTAACTGGGCGTTTCATCTTAATTTCTGGCATCTGAGAACAGGCAGTGTTTTCTAAGTTTGTCCAAACACAGCTCGCTAGAGGACCTCATTCCGTTAGCTTAGCCTAACTATTTAACGTTAGCTATAAAGCTAAGCACTATCAAACATGAAGGAGATACCTCGAAAAACACAATTAGTACATGAAGTCATCTGGACATGAGCACGTTTATGTCCATCTACATTTTGTTAATCATCACAGTTATGCTTGGGCTATGCCAGTGTTAGCTACACAACTGCATAAATAGAGCTAATCTGTAGGCTAACGTTAGCTCACGAAGCTAGTAGCGTTAGCAATAAACAGACACCGACAAGGCAGACTGCGTGAAAAATGGAGTCCAACATACCTCACAAAACTCAGAGCAATAGCTTTTGCTGCTCAGAGACGACTCGTCGCTACAGTGTTTATTACACAATGTGTCCAGAGCTAATTCAAGCCCGTCTGTCTCCACATCACTTTCGCTGTCCGCCATACTGTCTGCTGTATCCAGCGCATAGTCAAAGTTGCCAGGTTCGTAAGGTGGCATCCTCCTATCCCCCACGACAAACCGCTGCGAAACTGGCAACCCCGTAATTACGAAAGTGCTAATAAAGTTTTTTCAAAATTGTTAACAATGCGCAGCAAACAGTCATCTCCAGTCATCGTAAATGCCCCTGTACCTATCTATCTATATTCCTAAATAAGATACTGAAATTCATATACACAAATAATAGCTCTTTTCACAGCAGAGTTATTATAATAGGAAAAGCCAGTGAGTACATAAAGGGATTCTGAGACTAAAGAAGCTAAATGGAATTCAGCCATTGTTAATTTTATCATGTACATGTATTATCTTTAATCTAATAGGTAAATGTCTTTCAAATTGCTGTCAATTAAAATACTACTGGTTACATTAATAGCAGAAAAGAGCCTAAGTATCCCTGTCCCTTGTGGTTGGTGAGGAGGGATTTCTTAGCTCTTGCTCATTTGTGTCTGATGCCTACACTGATATGCCCTGGGGAGCGCACATACACATGATGATGCTGCAGTTATTTGTGTGCTACTGTATGGAGACAGATTTCATAACTGATCTCAGCTCAGTGGGTTTGTGAAAGCACTTCACAAGCCTGTGTAGACATAGACACAGACTCCATGCTATTATAGCCTATAAATGTTATGTTTCAAACTCTGTGAAAACTTTTGAAACAAACTGCACACTTTAGTTTTGGCTATAATGGGTGATGCAGGGGCAAAACACTTGCAAACCACTGCTGAGATCCAGACTCTGTTTCATCTGTTCCTGGCAGTACTCTGTGGAGGTCGTTTGTTCCACTGAACATGACTGGGAGGGATCAGGAATGGGAGTCTCCAGTTTTGGACACCCACAGGTTTTACAGTTTCTTATATGGGATGAAGTAGAGATACATACAAAGTTACATTCCCCTTACGCAAGCCCTCCTTAGTGAAGCTCCTGATCGACAGGTACGTATATCATCCACATCAGTGGATGCACTTTTCTGTCTGCACACGCTCTACAACAAGACCTGGAACTGGGAATTCCAAACTGGTGAGAACTTTTATAGATAGATAGAAAACAGCATTTGAACACAATGTTCATGACAATAAGTTCAATTAGAGACAGGAAAAAGAACTTGAATGTCTGGGTTGATTCTACTTTGATGGAAGGGCTGTGAAAGATGTGGACACATTGGAAAAGGTTCACTATCACATATAGGCTAAGGTGAATTTAGGCTATATGACTGGTTTGATGTCCTCTTTTGGAATAATGATTCTGTATTTTTTCTGAAGAAAACATACATTTTCCATAAAACACACCCCAAGAGAGAGAGACGACTTGCACATCAATGCAGATTTCATATTTTATGACTTTTATTTGTTTGATTGCTGAATGAACAATACCATATGTCCAGATTCACGAATCTCTTTGATGTAGCTGTGAAAGAGTGATGCAGTTTGTCACAGCCGACTGGAAAGTCTGCAATCTTTTTGATAGCCACAAGGGGGCGCAACCACATCAGACTATCTTGTCCTTTCACTTTGAGCAGTCAGCAGATTGAAACATGGGCTTGCAGTATATCATATGTCACAGTCTACTGCAGATGGTATACATCTGTATTGTATTGCAGACTCTGCTCAGTTAGCCGTGGATAACCTGCAACATTCCTTTAGTGTCCTCCGAGCTGCAGTTAATGATCTTACACATGATTTGGATGCACAGAAAACTGAGTTTACGTCATTCTTGGTGGCAAAAACATTCATACTTCCACTGTACAAGGATCTAACAATGAGAGTTACATAATATAAATAGCTCAGTATTTGGATAGACGACAAACTCACATTCAAATATCATATAATCTTGTAAACAAATTACAACAAAAAAGTCTTTGTTTTTTTTCTGTAGAAATAGAATGAAACTTTCCTTTGTAGGAACAAAAATCATGAAGCTGTTTTTCTCTCTGTTATGGATTATGGTGATGTGATTTATAGGCATGCCTCTGCCTCTACTCTTAAGCCCTTGGATGCTGTTTATCATTCTGCTCTTAGGTTTATTACTGGTGATGTTTATAGCACTCATCGTTGCACCTTAAATGAACAAGTTTGGTGGATGTCTCTGTCTGAGACGTGAATGGCATATGTATTTATTTACCGATAAGGCCCTTACTGGGAAGTGTCCATGTTATATCACAGCTATGCTTGATTGATCCTCAGGACCGTATCAAACTCAGACTGGCTTTCACTCAAGTTTGTACTGAACTTTGGAGATTTGCTTTTAGTTTCTATGCCCTGACGACCCGAACTCCTTACAAAGCACCCTAAAATGAATACTGGCATGAATGAATAAGATGAATAAAAGCATGAAATCAGCTTCTGTGTCTACCTCTTTTAACTGATTTTTTTGGGGAGTCTTGTATCTTGTAACTGTATCTATCTATGTTTTCTTTTATTTAGTATCTTTTAATATGTTGTATCTTTTGAGCCATTTTAAACTGTTACTCGACATCATCATAAAAGAGGACCTGTCCTCATTGATTTTTCAAGTTTGAATAAAGACAGCAAGAATATCAACATTCATTTACACATACAGATGATCGATGAATCATCATTTCTGTTATTCCTGCTACCATTCCCTCCACACATGAAGGGGACACACTGCACTCACTCACCAAATCTTCACTCAGAGAAGAACAGGGGAAGGTCATTCATGTGTGGACTGTTTATTATTGATTACTGAGACTGTGAGAGACAAAGAAAGAAACAGTACACAAACACTGGTCATACTGTCAGAGATGTATGTAAGTACATGACACACCTTGTATTATCTCTCTAGCATACAGTACACCCTCATGCTTGACTCATCCACAATATTTCCACCAGCATGTGCCCTCTTGGAGGCAGTAAAGAAATAGTAGTTCTATTCCTAGTGCTTGAGTGGGATTAATGTAATGAGGATTTCTCTACCAGTGGTTCTTGCCTTCATTACAACCTAACGCTGGCTATGGCGTGGGAGTGAGATGGAATGGGGATGTTTAATGGCTCCAGGATAGATAAATAAATAAATACAATAAATAATAACTGAAAGGAACATAAAAGGTTGTGCAAAAACAACAATTAAAGTGGCAGTGTCTTATAGAACCTGTAACCTTAATAACGTCTCCAAAAGTTGACCTTTTGTAGTCAAGGTTGAAACAAGCTCAGTTCTTATATTGGTCCCTAGTTACATTTTTTTTTTATATAATTTAGAATGTATTATTAATGGTGTGATTTGGTTATTTTGTTTTGTTATGTTAAGTGAATTTGTGAAAGGCAGGCAATAACTCCTCGCCTCTGGATTGTCAAATTAATTAAGCTAGTATCGCTACCTGACAAGAAGCTCGTACTACTTTGTATTTGTTGGAATGTTTTGCATGGCTGAATACAAATCACATTCAACAACTATTTCTGTTAACGATCACTGCAACAGTCAATCAGATGTCATGTCATGTCATGGCCACATGAAGTCGCAACTTGGTACACTGTGGTATTTTACACATGTTCTGTATTTCAGCCGGCAGCTTGGACTAGATAGAAAGGAGGTCATTAGATGGAACAGATATAATGGTCAGCTATTTCAAGACCTTTAAATGGGACTGATCACTAATGCACAGAACCCAGACCTCAAAAAGGTCAGCCACTGCCCATTTTCTAAAAACCAACATGCCACTGTCCCTTCAAACACACCAATTAACATCAAGGAAATCTCAGGCTGTTCTATTAATAGCAGGACTTGGATTTCAATGTGGAACTCTGTTGAAAAGCTCATGGCTGATCTGGTGCCATTCAGGCTGTTGGAGTGCCTAGTGGAGTGTCTGGAAATGGGTGTCAGTCCCTTTCCTCTTTGAGATGAATCTCTCAGGCACATTGAGTCAGTATTTAGCCAGTATCCTCTGGACTTTAGTTTGTCCGCTCTTGGTTACATGTGTATGCGTAGTAGTATATGGGTAAGATCATGCATAATTGTAACCATCAGAGGTATTGGCTACACCTAACAAGTCTTTGGAAAGCTTTTTTGAAGTCTTCATTAAAGATGGTGTAGATGAGAGGGTTGATCAACGAGTTGAGGTAACCCAACCATGTCAGAAAGTCAGCCATCTCTATCGAAGTACTGCAAGAACCGCAGGTGTTGACGATCACCTCCTTGACAAAAAATGGCAACCAGCAGATGACAAAGGCTCCTATGATCAACCCCAGTGTGGATGCTGCTTTGCGTTCCCGTGAGCCTGAGATCCGCGGTCCTTGGTAAAACTGGCTCCGACGTGACTCACTGCGTGACTCATGCCGGCGCGACTTGCACTGGAAAGCCTTTACGGATACACGCACCCGTTCACGTGGAGGTTCCTCAGTTGAGGGTTCAGAGAAAGACTTTTCTGGTGGGCTTACGGGCTCTGGACTTCGAGGGCCCCCATCAACGTCGCCATCTCCGGCAGGGTAGGACGACGGGATCATGCTCCCATTGGTCATACAAGAGTGACGGCTAGCCCGGCTCGCCTCCCTGCGCATATAGAGGGTCTGAGCGGCGCGGTAGATTTTGTAGTAGAGGATGAGGATGAGCAGCAGGGGGATGTAAAACGCTCCGAGGGTGGAGTACAAGGTAAAGGCCAAGTGATTGTGGATGATGATACACTGGTCTTCCATCTCTGCTTCCTCGCTGTAGTGCCGCCACAGTAGAGGAGGAAGTGAGATGAGAATGGACAAGAGCCACACCACTGCCACCATAGCCCCAGCCCTGGCCCCTGTGCGTTTGCGAGAGTACTCCACCGCATCAGTAATGGCCCTGTAACGGTCGATGGCGATTGCAGCAAGGTGCAGGATGGAGCACGTGCAACAGGTGATGTCCACGCTTAACCAGATGGTACACACCACCTGGCCCATGATCCAGGTCTCTTTTTGGATGTACATGATACTGAAGGGCATGACCAGCACAGCCACCAGCAGGTCGGTCACTGCTAATGAGCAGATGAGGTAGTTGGCTGGGTGGTGCAACTTGCGGGTGACTGCAATAGCTGTGATCACCAGGCAGTTGAAGAACGTAGTCAGGATAGCCACTACAGAGAGGGTCACCGTAAGCAGGACCTTGCTAGAAGGGAGTTTGGTGGTGTCCATTGAGTCATTACCACTGCTGCATGAGGCAAACACCCCTTCGGTGCAATTGGGGAAATCCATTCTGAAAGAGAGTTGAACATAAGACATAAACGGAGCTTAGCAACATTTTATTTCCACAATTTCTTTTTAGAAGAAGACAAATAATTTCCAGTCAATATTCTTTTGTGACTGTTGTGCATATTATTTGTTATTACTCACTGTGGTTATAATCTGGCAAGGAATCAAATCAGTCAGTTAGCATTTCACAAAATTCCCTTGTTGCAAGAATTGTACTCTATACTTCGCCCTCTACTTGTCCTTTCAAGCCTTCATAGCCAGTGATTTTGCTCAATGCATGTCATACATAAAACATGTCAGAGTGGATGAAACACAAGTTTTCAGTTTTCCAGACTGCGTTCAAGGTCTTGCCCACAGAAGTTTCCCAAAACTCTAAATGTAAAAATTTAGGAATCCAACCTGTCTAAGCTCTATTGTGTTGCATCCAGTTGGGTCAGTGTGCAGCAGACAGTCTGCTCTGATCTGTCCGGCCTGCTCGCTCTGCCATCACATCACCTCTGTCACTCATCAACACCTGAGAGAGAGAGAGAGAGAGAGAGAGAGAGAGAGAGAGAGAGAGAGAGAGAGAGAGGCCAAAAGAGAGGAATTATGAGACAGAGAAAGAGAGAGGAATAGGGTGGGATGGAAACTAAAAAGTGAAAAAGATGCACTTAAAAGCAACAAAGTACAGCCAAGGACGAGCACACCTCCACAACAGTAAAAATCCCTGCAAATGCACTGAATGATTTTTCAGAGGCTAATGCTGGAGCTGATCAATTGAGTATTCACCGATGTGACTTCTGTTCTTCCCACCAGGGTCAGGAGCACAGCACAATAGTTTGATTATTAACTTGATTATCCTGACTTCTTTTTATTACAACATTTTCAAACTCAATGAGATCAAAATTTAGTGGATCGTCGTTTTGTAATTATCGTCATGACCATACTTCCATTTAGACCATCAGACAAAAATATTCTGTGTTGGTTGCTTCAATCCAAAAAAAAAAAAAAAAAAAATCTTTCTTTCACATTGGTCAACTCTAAATTTACCACCAGCCACTACGATCAAATCGACACGCTCAGGTGTGACCGTCACTGCAGCTCTCCTTCACTCTCCGCATTGCTCAGTATCCTGAAGACATGAGTGGGAACTGTTGCTATAGAAACACAAGAAGTACAGTACTTTAACTTAATGCGGTGATGGAGCAGAAGCAGCCAAACTCTGACTGTCGGGTCTCTGCTGAGACTGTTCGATTCCCCGGCGGTGGGCTCGCGGGTGGGTGGGTGGGTGAGCAGGGCGGAGAGGCTACATGACAACTGAATGAGATAAGAGATTTCAGTTCACTTAACCCTAACACATGGCAAAGTGCCTGCTAATATAATTTACCATGAAAACTTCCAAAGCCCCTCTTGACAGGGTTCTACACAGACAAAGAAAGAGTTTGGTGGACCAAAGCTTCCCCCTACTGGGGTGATACCCTTTTATAAAAAGCTCTATGAAAGTGGTGAAGTTGTGGGGTATTTTTCATCATCGCTCCCACATTATGCAGTATAAATGTAGGTGAAATTCGCAAAGGGCAGTGCAGAGGCATATGATGAGCATTGTTTCACTACTTCATTCAAGGTGTGGGCACTGGCCATATCTTAGCCAGACTGAGTCACCTTGGTGCTTGGTGTGATAGTTTAACTGTTTAAAAAACAACACATTTCTGTATTTTTAAAGCGTGCTGAAACGAAGAACCCTTTGGATTTTTGAAGAACCACAGCAGTGTGTTTACAAGTTTTACTTCTTTAACTGCAAATTATGTTTACTTCGTGTATTTCCTGGACACTCAGTTTGTTGGAGATAAAACCCTTGTTTGCTCTCCCAGCTCACTGTTAACAGTGCCAGACCTAGTGTTCAAAACAGCAGCTCTGGCCTGTTAGCAAAGGTTTTAAAATTGATTTTCGGGCTCGGCACAAGAAAATTACTTCCTGAAGTGAAGTTTCACCAAACACTTTAATAAAGCTCTTTGCTGAGAAGAGTCGGGTACAGTTTGTTAAGCTGCATTGGCTGCAAAAAATAAATGTAAAAATACAAATGGTTTCACAGCTATTCCAGAACAAATTGCTTTGCTACCGTGAAGTGGACCAATGGAGAGTATTTGTTTCTGTATACCTGTGATTTGAGACTTTAAGGAAAATAAAATTGCCCTCTCTGTGTTACGACACATTTATACACTCCTTCCCATTTACCCTTGAATGAATTTGGAAGAAAACATGACAGTACTTAATATGCAGATTACTTTTTGCAGATAGATGATAATTACCGCTGCAATTCAGTTGTGCTCTATGCCGTTGCACTGATGTAGTTTCAGCTGTGCATCTGAAAATAATTATTTTTTCAGTACGTGTGCACAAATGTATATTTAGATAGGGCGCATCGGGGTGTGTTTTTTCCGCATGCATGTATGCAGTGATTGACGGTATGCGTTAACAGTGCCAGCCTGTCATTATGTGCAACAAAGAAATCATCTGCTTTTGTCGTGAACTGTTCTAAAACACAGGCTTTCTGTTCAAGGCCATCTGAGGATAAGCTTCAGTGAGCCAGAGTGAATCTGCTTTATTCAGAATAAAACCCACTGCCCTTGCATGAATTCTGCAAGCAGGGAAAACAGCTTCATTCACTGACTGATAGCTACATTGTTTAAAAATTACACAGTAACTTTCAAGTTTGTTTTCTATGGTGTTGCTACATTATTTTCTTCATTAATTACCTACTCATTCTGAATACAGCGATAAGAGATAATGACCAGCACACTCTGATACTGTTCAGTAATTTTTAATAGGCTGTATGAATTGCAAAATTGGTAGAATTATTCAGCAAAGAAATACTGCATGATGATGGTGCTGCAATTTACAACTAACAGACTCGGGTGGTGCAGATAACACGGAGGGCTGACAAAACAGAAACATGTTCAAAACATTTCCCTAACATTCGGCGATGTAGATGCAGAGATTAGTTGAATCCACCCTCGAGCAGTGTCTCTCACTCACAGCTCAAACACATATGCAAATGTGAAAGCACCCTTAGACCGACTCATCTACAGTATACTGTATACACACACATGCAAACGCCAACTTCAGTCACACTTCGCTCTCTCTCCTCTTACAAGAACAGGGAAGCTGCATCTGTCACGTGGAGTACAATCTCTGAGACACAAACAGTTTGGCCCAGGCAAGGACACCAGGCTGCCAAGTGTTGTTGTGAAGGAGGAGAGTTGTGAAAAAGCTGATAGTGTGACTGACAGCTCTGGAAAGATGCAAAATAGATGACTAACTGCAGCACCATAAGAGGTCACAGCAACTCCCATTCATTTGCCGATCTATCTGTCTGTTTATCTATTTTCATCAGCTGTATCTATCTAATTTGGTGGTGGAGGTAAATGACAGAGATGGCCAGCAGAAACACCACAGGGCTCCCTGGAAGGTGGTGAAACACTGTTTGTTTTCTCTTGAAATTAACGAGGAAAGGAAATGTCATACATAAATGAAAGTGAAGATTAATTCTACCGTTCTGGGACAGAAAAGCACCCTGGATTACATTACGGTCATGACAAAGTCACACTATGAACTGCATTTTTGTGCAGTGGTAATTGCAGGGGATGACATGAATAAGTAAAGGGCTCATATAGGGCTGACTACTTGCACTAAACATCACCCTAATATTCCAATGTTCTTTTTTTTCTTTCAACTCTTATTAATTTTTAATCCCAATTTGACAGATGAGAGCACTCACAAGAAAATGTAGCTCCATATCAAGAATTAATTTATTATTTTTTTTAAAGTGACTAGTATAGTGACTAAAATTCAATATATCTTCTACTTGCTAATGTGTGCTTACTTTTTAGTGACTCACGCTCACTGACCTGCATTTCACAAATGGGCAATATCGTTCCCATTAACCTGAGTGGGCTAAATCACTGTCAGGTCCACTTTGCAGCCGTCACTGTTCTCGCTCATTGACCTGTGTCCTCGTTTCAAGCTTGACTGGATCACTTCATGCGTGTCACAGCTGGGGTTTCACCGCACCAGCGGACGCGCACCACGTCACCGTCAGCTCTCGCTACCTGCTGCATGCAGATAGAAGTATTAGCTGGTGAGATGCCCCCCGGGGGCTGAATTTGAGGCAACTGGTTCAAAGGCTCACCAGATTCAAATGGGGCAAAGGTGGTGCATCTTTTGTTTGTTTGCTTTTTTCATTCAGTACGCTTAACTACAGGTGTTGAGTCCAACATATGCAGGTGTGAAGTAGGTGATAATGGGTGACATAAAGTGGATGCCTCGCTCGTTAAAATAATCGCTGAATTTGCCCACAAAAAAGGATTAGGTTTGCTATTTTAATGCTGTCAGTGTTGTGTTTTAACCAGCTTTAATTACTATAAATGATGCACAACTTCGAATGTTTTCATATTTGTGCTGGTGTTACCTTCAGTGATATCAAATGATGGGCTTTTAAGACACATCATCAAACACACATTTTGTGGTTTGTGCAAGTGTTCTCCTCCTGCGCCGAACAGGAGGTCTGTATGTCTATTTCTTGTTGCTCTTGTGCAGTTGGTTTACGAGTGCCCCGACACTCAACCTCAGACGTGAATGAATTTTAAAGATGGAAGCTCCCTGGAATTTAATGCAGCACAGACTCAAACTTCACTCTTGTGTCCTTTTGTGCCAAGGCTGATATATGCATTCATACATTAGCTTGATCTGACTAATTTGAATGAAGCCATCTGAGGCAGCCATTACAAATATCCACACTATGAATGACTCGCTTCAGGAAAGTCGGTGATATGTGGCGATACAGTTTATGCGCAACAACTAATCTTGCGTAAAGGCTCTACTGCTGACGGATCATGCATGAGTATGGAAGGTAAAAAGTTAATTTACAGAGGAGGACGGATGCTTTAATAAGTGGAAATGCGTATTATTTTGAGTTTATGCCTCCTAAAGACATGAATTGTACCATTATATGTAAGGTGAGTCCAGGCCAGAATCACCTGTCCACAGCAAGCAAGCTTGACAAAGCACCCTGTCAGAGCACTGGCATGCAGACACAAAACACAATGGCAGAATTGAACCTAAAATTGAGAATGCCCCAATCACTGCCAAACAGGCTGAGATTAGTTTTAGCCGAGTTGTGCAGCAGTAACACAGGGAGAGCTGAAAAGGCTTGTATCAGGCTCTAAAGAGGAGGTAATGTTTCATTGTCGAGAGTACAATCATCATCTGAACAACACAAATGCGAACTCAGGCTTGGCACGACTTCTGCGAAGCAATGCGAAGTGAAGGTATTGATTTCCTCATTCAGTAATGAGTACAGTGTTCTCATTACAACTTCATAGTAATATCTTTAAAGTAACAACAGCTCATACTGTGATTTCACTGGCGAGCATTAATATTGAAGCATGTGGTTCAGCAAATAGATCAGGTGAAAAAGCTCCCTGATTAGACATTCTCCATAATTACAGGAAAAAGCATCTGCTCAGGCCTTTATCTACAGTGAACAGTGAATTAGAGATATTCTCCAACCAGCGCGTGTGTTTGGATCCACATCAACAATACAGGTTTAATGCGACTACTGCAATAAATGCCAAAATAAGTCTGATCTGAGTTTAAAATTAATGGGCATATTGTTAGTAGTGTCTGTCACCAACAGTTTCTTTCACACTTTCGGAAGGCATTCCCTTTCAACTGATTGAGGCCCTTTGAAGGCAGAATGACTGGTGGCACGTTTGATCCGCGGTCGTGACTTTGAAAGCGCCGCACCAAAGCACGCTGTCATTAAACATGCTGATTCACTGTTTACTTTGATTAAAGCCCCTACAGGATTTTCACTTTTTCTTCTCTGTGGCAGAAGGAGATACACATAAAGATCTTCCAACCAAGACAATCACAGGGCAGACGTTAATACTGTATGTACTGTATACTGTGTTCTCCTACTTTCTATGCTGCAAACCATCAACCACTGCTCAAAATAGGTGATTGACTCCTTTCCCAATGCCAGTAGATGAGTTTTCCTTTTTTTCTGGTGTGTCACGTTTGATATTACACTCGCTGGTAAACAGAGAACATTAGGAAGCAGCAGGGAAGACAGAGACAATGTTAGGGCAGTTACTTTTTATGTCTTTTACTTCTCTCTCTCTTTCAATGTTACAACATCATTCAGTCCCGAAGGATGTTGGAGCTTTCCTGGCTATTTATGTGCCGACATCCAGAACTTCAACATATACCAGAAAAGGGATGAAATTTAGCGTGTCCACCCGGGTGTCATGTTCCCATCACTGCTGATCGGAGCTGCAGCAGATAAATACCCGCAACTTCCGCAGAGTCATCAAATGAATGCTGACCCACTGTTAACAAAAGTCAGATGTTACAGTGGGTATTTTGTCCAGTTTGACAGAGACTGCACGTCATAAAACATCCTGACGACACAACAGCCCAGTCCCACCAATCATCTCTGTGTCCTCATCCAAATCACCAGGTTGCAGCTGAATAGTCTTTTTTGCTTAGGAAGGTGCCTGACTGAGTGATAAGAGCTGGTCAGACTCTCAAATGCTAAGAAAAGGTGCATCAATGCTTCCTTTAGCATAGGGTACAATGGACCATCATTAACCAAGGGAGATAAAGCCGTCATACAATTCCTCGGAGCAGCAAAGTCTAAAGTGAGGCCCATTCAACATCCACCGTGGCATAATTGCATAGCCTAGAGTAAGTGCAGTTTCTCTCAGTGTGTCTCAGCCGTCTTTTCCTAAGCCCTCATGAATTCTCCTTCACATCTTTCCTTGACCTCAAGATGTTTTCTTCGAGGTAAAGGAAAAGTTTGAGAAAAAACATATGATGGAAGTTTTTTTTTTTCTACTATTGGACCACAGTCCACAGTTACTGAGGGAAACAGCTGTGCGTAGGCTTCTATTGGCTTCTGCTGCCATGCAGGTTTAATTAAGATTAATGGGGACCCATCGGGCCCGGTTGAAAGCAGATTTTGTCGACTCAATCTAACAAGGACTTAAAAAAGACAGTAAACAGGGTTGTAAAAATATTTGGATTTTCTTAGGCTGCATACTTCGTTTCAGAACACTGCTTGCTTTGTTTCGTCAAGTCACTTTTAATTCAGTATTGCTTTGTTTCTCTTCTCCATATTGCCCTTTAGTAGTCTGTTAAAACTTTGGTTTTGTTTTGTTTTTTTTACTATATTTGTGCATTCAACAGAACAAGGTCTCTTTTAAGAGTCAATGTGTTTAACTATTTTTTTATTATGTGCATGCATGATAGCAGACAGTGCATGTTTGCCAGGTGACCTCACCCACAGTGACAACATATCACCCACCTCTCAGCCAGAAGCCAGCACAGATACGTCCTCATTGTGCTTGTGCACATGTCTTGGCTGATAGTTAGTAGTATTGATTGTGCCTATGAAACTGCTAATGGCAAAATCATGGCTGTGAAAACACTTAATAAAAGTTGCTCTAAATAAATCAAAATGAATTCCAGTAAAAATCTAATGTGAGTGCGCAAATATTTGCATGTCAGACTAGCTGGAATTTAAGTGCTTTAAAAACATATTTTAGAATATATTAGCACATTAATTTTTACTCTGCTTGCTCATACTGCTTGAAACACTATGATTTGTTTTTGAGGCCCATGTATATTTTCATAATTCATACTCCTTTAAAACGTGTTTTAACAACAGGCAGTTCATTACTGAAATGTACACTTTGGTTATTAATTGCTGTGTGCTGCTGAAGTTGGAGCATAAATCTATTTGCAAATCCATAAATGCAAAGTGTGGAGCTTTGGCAGAACCCAGAAGAGGTGAATGCATCATACATAGTTTTGCCTTCATCGCATGATGAAGCGAGGGGTATATATGATTTACAGTACAACTGGAATCAAATCCACACACTAAATATGGTAAATCATACGGACATGACAGGAGATAATAGATTTCTCTGGGAATGGTTGCATAAGTTATATTATTACTGACAGCCTCTAAACTGAATGGAATTTGGAGATAAAAAATGTTGGTTGTCAGAAAGATGCAGCTGGAATCTGACATATGATCTCTGCCATTTACTTCAAAGAAATGTTTGCAAACTGGCAGGAAAGAGCAGAAGTTGTCTTCTCTCACCAAATTAGGGTTAAAGAGCCACATGATATTTTGAGTTAATGAGAGTATTTATTTAAGTATTTAACATAGCTGGTGTGCAGTTTGATGTTCAGTAATTAACAGTGTGATACCCAAATGTTACAGCTGTTAGGATCACTAATCATGCCGCTAAAAGGGATCGTCTTCATGAATTAAAATTGTAACTCCCCAGAAGGAGAAGCAAGGTTAGGAAAACTCTGAAGAAAATCTCAGCAGCCAAAAATATTAAATGTGCAAATTGTTTGCCTCTCTCAATTGCATGGCCCCTGAACACTGACAAACATCAGCACAAGCTGCCAGACGCACCGCAGTCACACATCAGCAGCTAATAAAGTCGTTTTGGCTAATGTGTTAGCAAAATATGCTCATGTGCCCATTATCATTCATTTGGAGTTCTAATGACTGAGGTGTGATGATTATTTTTGTTTTAGGACTTAAGACAGAGTATCTGGGTCTTCAGCTTGCCAGAGGCTCGAATTTGTTCACCAGCTAGTTGCTAACTTTTTCTGTCAGCTGTTCGGTGCTGAGCTGGTAGCGTACAGTGGGAGTTTAAGCCTGTCTTCACATACAAGTATTCTACAATATGTGTGCAGTAAACGTAGAGCTGCAAAACGTTCACTGTCAGTGGTATTTCATTTGTTTCCCCACAAGCAATTTTATGGCTCAGATGAGTCAAAGTGCTTATGGTCTTGGTTAAATATTGAACTTATTGCCAACTGGAAGCGCGAGAACTGGCAAATGACTTCACCCAAAACTAAGATCTCTCCCAAACGTCAAGTGTTCTGTTGCTGAAATCTAACAACAGATGGGAGGTTGCACAAAGTCCTGTGTTTTCCCTCGACTTCTGTGTTGTAAATAGGCGTCACAGTTTGGATTATAGAGGAAGTGCATGCAGCTCATAGTGGAAGTTGTTAGAAATAGCGTAGCATGTCATGAAATTGTTTTCTACTGCCAGTTATACCCCTCATACATACAGTATGTTCATAAGTTGAGACGCATTTAAAATAATACATATATAATTGAATATGATATTATAGGTATTTGATAGCAAATAATGCCTGTTTTTCTTTAGCAACTGGTTGTGTATATGACAGGAGGAAGAGGAGGAAAACTGAGAAAGTTAATAAGAAAAAACAGGCCATAACATCTCATGTGGCTCAATTGGATCAGATTAAAATGCATTTAGATCAAAACGTCTCTTAAAAACAAACAGAAACAATCTGAAAAGCCCCCTTGGCCATTCATATGAACATCTCCGTCCAGTCTACTGTTACGTTTCGCACAGTGTCAGCTTTCAATATTGGATCATGAGTTTTGGAGGATGAATGTTAATGAATGACTGAGCACTGAACCTAAACCTCCGTACACCTCTGTGTTTTTAGCCTTGTCTATTTGGTTGCATTTTGGCACATTTGCATCATGGAAAGTCAACCTGCTTTGGCTGCTGGTAGTTCCTGTTCACACCGTGCAGACAGCAGTCACCTGGATCACTCTGATACTGAAGTCTGGCGATGGAGGGTTGAATATTACTGCAAGATCTGATGTTTTTTACATCTGTTCTGAGCACATTGTCTGTGCATATCTGAATAATCTGTTTTTATGTGTACTGATTTCAGCACTCTGAGAAACCGTGTTCACATCACACTGATTCATAGTTAATATCTCAAGTACTCATTAATGCAGCTTTAAGTTTGTATGGATCAGTATGTTGCTATTGACATTTAGCACAAAGCATCGCTGAGTTTGTACAACTACCCCCACCCATACTCTCATTAAGATGGACAAACTGTGGATTTACACAGTTATGTGTGATGAGTGTAAAACAATTGTCCAACTGTCACTCACACACATATTGAAATGCACATACTTATATTTACGTGTAGGTGTATGGAAAGAGCGGTTTGAGTATCACTAGTTAACATTTTGATCATTTAAAAACACTTATGCATTATGTGAAATTAGCATAAATAACCTCCCAGCACACGCACACACACACACACACACACACACACACACACACACACACACACACACAATTAGGCAAAATACATGAATTAAATTTAAGTGTGCTCATGCATAGTTCCTCAAGCCAGCAAGAGCTAATATCCTCTGCCAGTGTTCACTTATTTCCACGAGAGTTACCCTGTAACGAGGGCGCCTTAGTGTAAATGGAGTGGGTGGAGGCAACGAAGCAAATGGCTAAACTGATGGGAGGTCCATGTGAAAAAACACTGTTGATGCGGAAATACAATTTTCATTGTCCTATAATTGCATGTCCTTTTATCTCACTGCTACAGTCTTGTGCTTTATACCCGCATCAAGCAAACAGCAACGCTACGAGAAAGATGATCTGAATTTAAATGTTTCCTTAATTAAAAAGGTTGCTGTTCAGCACTGTACTCTGGTGCCTCAGATGTAAGGTTGTCCTTGAACGAATCAACAGGAAAAGTTGAGGGTTTGCTTGGAAATGGACCCATCTTTTCAGTAAATCTCCTTGTAGATGTTTGGTGCAGATCAAGGTTATACTGACAGAGGTCACACTCTGACTCTGCTATGAAATGTTTTAATTAAAGTGATGTTGGAAAATGTACTTCTGCGGGATAAGATCTTGGTGATAAAAAAGAAAATAAGCAGTTTCTTGGCACATTTTCTGATTGTTCTAGGTGGATCTGTGTGTGTGAGAGAAGTGGTATAGGAAAGGGTTTATTGCTTTGCAGCATGCATTAGCAACATGTTCATGGAAAAAATGATAAAACCTTCAGAAAAGGTAAATTAAATTACGGATTCTCTTTTGATATGCTGCTGACTCATGCTGCATGCTCTCCACTGTTGGAAACAGATGAGTGATTAAAACCTGCAAGGTGAGAGAAAAGGCGTCGAGTGCAGCAGCCTGCGGGTTCAGAACTGAAATATGCCTGAGAATGACAAAGCTGCAGGGGATGAATACATCACAAATTACCAATTGACTTATCAGGTGTTGAGATTACCAGCTTTCAAGTCTATTTTTTCTGCAGGTATTACATCCAGGAACAGACCCCCATCTATTCGGCTTTCCTCAGCTCACCACTGGCAGCTGATACTATACACTGAAAACGTATACTGTAGAAGAGAAGTCATGTTCAGGCAGAGGAGCTCAGTCATTATCATCAGACCCAAAAAGAAAAGCTTGAAATAAGACGTGTCAACCCATTCACACTCCCAACTCGCCACATGCAGACGCTTGGTCAGGACCCCTCTGCATCACTTTTTAAGGCGACGCCGAAGGGTCCTGACCAAGTCTCTGGATGTGACGAGTTGGGAGTGAGAACGCCTTGGACCTGTGGTTAAGATGAGCTTAAGACAGTGTGATTCTGCAGGCTTCTCCCAACTTAGGTGAAATATCACTGTTTCAGATTACAGGCCTGAAAATGTAAACAATATGATGCATTACTATGCATTGCTTGTTTTTCTTTCTTCTTAAAATTCAGCTCTACCACCCTCTAACATCATGAATTCATGTATTTAATGCATTAACCATTTTCATATCTCTTTTATGAAGTTTCATTTCATAGGATTCTGTCTAAACTGAAATATTCTAAGCAGACATTAACATTAAACGTGACACAGGAATAGAGTAAGAAAACACAGTAAGAGAACAGAACATTTTAAAGTCACATTACTGCAGTGCAAGACATAGCCCAAAGAGGTGAGATGAGAGAAAGAGTACTCAATAAAATGTCAAATAACACAAGTGTGTACTTATACTCACAAGCCTTCTTTCAAGTGGTACAAAATAATCAGTTCAGGCTTGAATGGGTCACTAAAATGGTAGTAACCTGAGGTGAGGTTACTATACCTAGCTTTTAATATTAATGCAGTTCAGTGAATGAGTATATCAGTGAGTCATCCCAGAAATCCCATTTTTTAACAAGTGAAAAAAATGTATCTGTTGGCTAAAATGCATATTACGCATTTGCATATACATCCTCTTATCCTCATACGGAAACACTCATTCAACTTTTATGCAACATAACCTGTTTTCATCTGTATGATAATGACAATTGGATTTTCACTGAGGGAAGACAAATGGTCGACTGCTGTTGAAAAGCAGCAGTGACTATTGACTGTATTCCACAAAAACAAAGTAGAAGTATTTGTAAAAATGCACTTAAAATTTGCTTTTTTAAATTTCTTGCTAAAAGCTGAAATGAAGTGTAATGGTGCACAGAAGTCATGGTTCAGTTCACACTCAGGGTTCAGTGCATAAGGATGCAACTCTGGTTCTGCGCTATGCATCAATCTACATATCATGTAGTCTGCATGAGGCTGTGTGTCCTGGACCATGACCCCCCGGACCGTGACGGTTCGGCTCAAATGCACAAACTGGCCAGTCCTGCTGATCATGAATTTTGTATGCTTTTAAAACAACTGGTTATCAGGTAGCACATTTTTGACTGTATCTTTTCAGCCCATATTGTGTGGTCAAAATTTGGAGGTAAAGAAAACATGCAAAGCTTGTTCCAACCCCGTGTCCAAAAAAGTTGGGACACCGTAAAATGTAAATAGAAACAGAATGTGGTGATTTGCAAAGCACTGAAACCCCATATTCAATTGAATTTGGTCCCTTTCCTCTTTGCATGGTAGAGTTTCAGCTTCATTTGCGGATGCAGCGATGAACTGTGTTCACAGACGATGGCTTTTGGAAGTGATCCTGAGCTCATGCAGTGATGTCCACTACAGAATCAAGTCTGTTTTCAAAGCAGTGCTGTCTGAGGGACCAAAGACCACAGCCAGCCAATATTGGCCTTGTCCGTTGTGAACAGAGATTTCTTCAGATTCTCTGAATCTTTTAATGTCATTCTATACGGCAGACAATGAAATCTCCAAAATCCCCAAATCAATGTTACATTGAGAAACATTATTCTTAATTTGTTGGCGGCACAGTCTGTCACATCTTTCCTTCAGAAACACTCAGCCTCTCTGGGAGGCTCTTCTTATACCCAATCATGTTACTCACCTGTTGCCAGTTAACCTAATTAACTGAGATGATCCACCAGCTGTTTCCTTTTAGCCTTTCATGACTTCTCCAGTCTTTTGTTGCCAATGTTCAAACTTTTTTGCTGGCAGCAAATTCTAAATGAGGATATCATTTTCAAAAACAATGAAATTTCTCTGTTTCAACATTTGTGACTTGACTTTGTGCTATTTTCAGTTAAATATGGGGTTTCAGTGTTTTGTAAATCATCACATTCTGTTTCTATTCTAACTTTTTGGAAACATGGTTGTTTATTTTACATCCCTGCCATTTATTTTACTTCACTCTATTGTTTATGTGTATTAAATTCTACTTTGGTGACTATTTCATAATACTGCACTCCACAATCAGTCATAACTGAAGCCAATTACAGATTCCCCTGAAATGCTTGTGGCAATAACTGCATGATTAGTTTACTTGTAAATAAGACAAAGAGGAAGTCAGTTAATGGATGCTGCTAAATTCAACATTGACCAGCCCAACCCAAACCAAATTTCCTCAAGCTCCCAAAACATTATGGTAATGCTCATTAAGACGCCACTTGTTCCCCAATTCAGTGCTTTCTAATGCCTAATCTGTTGTATCCATGAACCCGACCCAAACCAAACCTTCATCAGTTTGGATATTGGCTTGGATTTTATGTTGATGATGTTTTAGCTAGAGGAGTTTTATATATTCCAGTTTAAACCAGCCATTGAAACTGGATTTGTTGTTGTAGTTAATCAGCAGATGTGTACCATACATTGGCAACAGCATGTTGTTCAATGCTGTGTATCATGAAAATTGTCTTGCCATTACAAACCCCCCACCAGAACAACATCCAGAGGATTTGGTATTGAGCCAGACCACTTCTTTGTCACATGCTCATATTGACATCAAGCTGAGGATATGTCTGTAAGAGTGTGGCTCCTTTCCAGTATAGATTAAGAGAGTGATACAATTGGGCCTAAAAACCTAAAGGGGTAAACTTATAGGATGCACCTTGGCAGAAAACCAGACAACTCTTTAGGGAAGATGGAGGTATCCAATCTCCATCTGTATCATGCATCCCTCAAAACACACAACATACAAACTTATTGTGGTCATACTTACAAAGGTTCTTCATGGTAGAAAGAGTAATAAGTCCATACAACTGACAGTTAGCATGACCTAAACATAATGTCCCATGCAAATACTCAAGCAAACATTATCCTGCCTGTATCTACAACCCTCCCACACATGCAAAGTTAACAGCTTTGAAAGTAACTGCAATGAGCCGCTGAGGTCACTGCAAATTCTCATGGGATGAGTAATGGACAAGTGCTGCACAACCAGATACGTTTTCTCAAACACTTTTACACGTGTGAATCAGTCGAGACACTAAAACTGGACGCATCGCTTTTGCAACATCAGATCAAGTGCTGCTCATTTGTGAAGCATTCCGGCCTGATTGAACAGTTTCACCCTCAACGGTCGATGAAGAACTCCTGCACTGACATGCAACTCGTGTGCCAGTCCCCAGCCGAAACTGAGCTGAAATGGAAGTACAAGCAGAGTTAATAATTGGAAGTTGTTCTTAACTCAAGCTGCAGAGAGCCGCTGGGGAAACCTCGGTGAAATCTGTATTCAAAACTGTTGCCATTTTTAATAGAAGAGCACTGAACTCCTGTTTGGAGTGCATCACTTACATTTCCTAACATTCAAGGCTGGACTTGCTGCAACGTGCCGCTGAGTCCTCGATCTCAAACTCACCTAGCGATAACCTGACAAATTAGCTTCGATCTTTGACACCCGTTCAGAAAATAAATGTTTTGTGTTTGTGGAAATGGAACCACTTAATACAAAATCGCAAATATGAATGTCATCAAAGTCACACAAAGAAGGAATCTAATCTACCTTTTAGTCTTTCTCTGAAACATCGAGATTTGTGAGAGGAAAACATGACAGTTTTGTGTTGAATAATCAAAGAGTGGGAATACCAACCTCCGGCTTTCATAGATGTCAAGTTTGTGATAATGGCAGAAGCTCTGAGATGAGTCCTTTGTGCGGATCCTATTTTAATGGCTATTTTACATAAAGGCATACGCTGCATGTAGGCACAGTGAGTGATGTACATTGCCCTGTTGCTAATTCTATTCTGACAAATTGATTTTTTTTTTTCCACATAGCAACTCAGCTTTAAGGATGCTGATGTTGGTTAGTCAGTCAGCAGAAGTGTGCATCCACTCTGTACCTACATTTAGAAAACACAACTGGTGTATCTTTAGCGGCTCTCAGTATCCACAGGCTGCTTAATGCATGTTGTTTGATTCTGGTGGTGATCTGTTATTAATAGATCTATCAGAACTTGACAGATGGGAAAGCAATTGAAGAATATTAATATGGGAGCAAGACATTCGCTCCACTGTTTGTTCCTGTTAGCAGCTTGAACGTCTTGTTAATCACATGGTGTTAAATTGGACATCAATGGACTGTTATGGCACTGAGACATGAGTTGTATCAGTAAAGAGATAAAATCGCCTTATCTTTTAAGAGAAGCATCCTGTTGATGAACTGGAAAGAGACTTTCCTCCTAACAACAACGACAGCATCAGTCATTTCAGGCTCAAAACGACACATATTGACATTCAGATGACAAATCCCTCTAACAGGACAAGCTATGACAGGAGCAAAGGAAGAAGTCAGGCCATTAAACAACCATCAACCATAACAAAGCACTTAGCTTAGCCAAAACCAGGATTTTTCCATAAACCCAACAACATTGTTGGAGGACTTGTTGACCGCTAATGTTTGACTTTACAAGCTGATGAACAGCAATGCGCCTTCAGTTTTGGTGACCGTAGACCAGTAGTTACCAAGCAGGCTGGCTGCAGAGTCATGACAGAGACAGTGTGCATGACAAGGGGGGAAAACATGGAGCAGAACAAAATAAAATGAATCTGATTCACTAGACACGAATCACAAACAAGATTGCTGTGATGCTAGTGAGGCTATCAAGACTCAGCGGCCCATGCACACTACAAATAGTAGGCCCGTTCAAGTGTTTTTCGCTCACAAATTGCAGATACATTTGCAAATCCTACACAGCTCCGGCATACTCCTGCATGGTCCATAAGTACAGTTTTTTGGGGGTTTTTTGGTGAAACGTTTCAAATCACAGATCACAGATTGCATGTTGTGTATTTGGTGAAATGGGCCCCAGGTAAGTAAGAATGCAGAAAGTACAGAATAAAGGAAGCAGGAGAGCCTTTTGGGACTAAATGTTGTCGGTTTGCAAGTTTAACTGTGGATTTACACAGCTGCATGAGGGAGGCTTTAAGTCTAGTTTTTTAGGTTTTTTTTCATATTCCAAAGGGGAAGCATGACAGAAGGGGTTTGGGAACTGATCGGGACTGCCTTCTTTGGGAAGAATGCAAAGGTTCCCCCTGACCTTCATGTCTCCAAAGGACTCTTCTTTACACCTGAGTGCCTGGGTTGGGCGATACGTAAAAATCTCCCAACTGGCCTCCATCTGCCCAACAATCTGCAATACATTCGTGCAAGCAGGCGTGTGTGTGGCAGACACGCAGCTCTCACTCGTTCTCAAAATAAAATGACAGAAATGGATGGATGGATATAAATAACCATATTGTCTCGTCTCTGTTCCACCTCCAACTTTGGATTTTAAGCCCCACTACTAGAGGCTGTAAGATGAGTACAGTATTTTGCTCATTCCATCCAACACTCCTGTTTCGTGAAATGTAACGGACATTGCAGCCTCTCGGCACCACTAACGGGGCTTTAGGCTTTTACTCTTGTTCCATTAGGAGTCAATTTACTGTAAGGGGCCATAGGGAGAGAACATCTCTCGTACAGGGGACATTCTATTAGATGTGGCCGGTTGATGGATGGAGTCTTCAGGTCCACTTCAGTCCCTAAAGGTTATTCAGAGTTCAGTTATTCACCTATACAAACTCTGTTATTGTATAATCCCAACATTAATTTCTCCTAAGAAGACAACAGCAGGTAAATAGGTGCTCCCTCCATCTGTCTTTTATTCGGTCGCTGTGCGCGCTGTCTCACATCACACAGACACACAAACAAACAAAAATCCCTATGGTCATGCTAGTACGTTTGCTGTATGCTGTCTTGGTTTTGAAGACCTCTCAAATGTATTCAAAGCTCCATGAAAAAACAATGAGAGCTGTCTTGCATTTGCATACTTTTGGCGGCTAATGTTGGCATAAGAACCTCTAATTTGAATTCTCATCTGTCATGGACTGGTGACAATTAATTAAACATTGATTCCTGAAGGCTGTGGGCCTTTTTAGGTAGCTGAGAAGCATTTATGGAGCTCCTTTGACAAAAGGCACTGCTAGCAGACACACGAGGGAAACAGAGAGCTCAAAAAGGCCTATTGTCATCATCTGACACGAATAGGTAAGATGTAACCGGACAGATTGTGATTGAGGCTCTTGCTTCACCTGATATGTCAGTAAAAATCTGTACATCAGATGTCTGCCTGGGCTTTGTCAGTAGCCACGGGAAAATAGAAACACAGGAAGAGCAAACTTATTTAAAAGCTGCATGAGCCAAGATTGTTATGAAACGTACTCCTCTCATCAATCAAATTAGCGCGGTGGGATCGTATGAGCCGCACAAACTGCATTTGTCCTTATCAAATTATGTTATGAAGTAAAGACAGCTCTCTCACAGGAAAGGACAGAGTGAAACATAAGAGCAAACAGCAGCAAACAAACATTCTCTAACATTTAAAAATGATTTTATGTTATCGGTGGCATTGAAAGACAACAGCAGTTGGAGCTGCACATAAACAGAAACAGTGAGCCTAATTAAAATGTTGCGCTGTGTATGTTGTTCATGTTCGAGCCATATAAACTAGACATACTGTAAACCTTTTAACGTGTAAAAACCTTTTAAAGTGTTATTGCAGATCAATATACTTTCAGCTCACCACTGAGACGCATCAGGCTATAAACGAAACACATTCAACCCAAGCACGATATAAACAGAGGGGAAACACTAATTAAATATCATTGTAAAAAGACGCAACAATGTCTTCTGCACCTTCAACCCGGCTCATCTGTATGCCACTTGGCTGTCACAGGTTATAATTTACTAGTTTGGGAAATATTCATAGCATAATGCGAGAGCACGGGTGATTCAGTGGGAGCACAGAGCTTTTCTCTCTCTCTTATCCCTTTGGCATATATGAGTAAAAGCATACTGTGTAAAGTTCACTGAAATCACCTCTCAGGATTTCTCTAATTTTCTGCTACAGCTCTCACTTTTGGGGTCAAGGATGCGCAAATACTGATGTCATATGCAGATTTACATCAAGTTGTCAGGATGCTTTTATCTTTTCTCACCTGGACTCTCGTAATGCACTCTGGGAGAATTAGTGGAGTGGAGGAGAGCTTTTGTGCATGCTTGACATGTGTTTCTGTTTTTACTGTTGCACCCTTGATATTTCATTTTTTCCATTTTCTGTTGCTCAATTGTCGTTTATTCTGGTCTTCCTGATTTTGATTGGCATTGCTTCTCTTTCCTTTTGCCTCTATTTTTATTACTCGTGCGGTAAAGCGCTTTCTAGCCCTTTAAACTAAATATGTAAATAAAGATTATTATTACTATTTAAGCTGTGAAGACACCGCAGTGCAGCAAACTTCCCTCTATAAAATGAACGCTAATATTGTTTCTTTGCAATTGGCTGACATCAAATGTGTCAGCTGAAGAGATATTAAGGTGTAATCATACCCTGCAGGGAATAATGTGCTTGCAGAAGCAAGTAAGAGCACAAGCAAAAAAAAGGAAATCAAGAACATTTGAATACAAATAAGAATGAGGCACTCGGTGCATTTACCATAATACATCCAACAGTTACTGGTGCATGTATGTACTCTCATCCTGTCCCCAAATGTGTCTTGAATATAAATGATTATAACTGGCATCAATACTGATGTCTCCACTGAGGTTATGTGTAGCTACCGTCTCATATGAAACCTAAAAGAATTCCACTCAAACGAAATGAAAGGACCACAGGTATCAGATCGGTGCTCGGTATCGGTCAGCCGCCTGAGTTCCAGTATCAGCTTCAGAATCAGTCGAGAAAAAGTAGGATTGGTGCATCCCCACATAAAAGCCCTCTTGGCAGTTTGCTACAAGATGAGCTGCAGTGAATGGTCGATCCTCCATGGCCTCATATCATCAGCAGCCACAACGTGTCCTTGGTTTGACTCTGCTACTCATCACTGGTGTCCGTTATTTTTCCTTCCAAGATAACTCCCCCACTGTAATTAAGTACCGTAAGTAAATGTGCCTCCTCGGCCAGAAGGAGCCCGGCACGGAGACCATCTTCAATATTTCAAGTTATGAAATGAAAGGGTCCTCAATAGTGTCCTCTGCCACGAGGAAATTGTGGCTTCATAGTTGCATAAATTAAAAACCTCACTTTAACAGCTGGGACTTTGCAGCGTGGCCATGCATGGACCAGCCCAGTGTCCTGGGAGTCATACTTATGTATAAAGAAAGGGTGTGGAGTGCGGGGTGCTGGGTGAGCGTGCCCAGCTTTCATGCAGAAGATCAGAGTTTGCATTCTGTCACAGACCTGCAATTTGTATTAACTATACCCACCATCTCTCCAGAGGCTGCACCTTAAATTGTTGTTGCATAACCATAACCATAGTTTATTTGCCTTACTCATGGGGGTTTTCCCGAACCTTAAACATAGCTGCAATCAGCACATGCCATGAAAGCTAAAATTCTTGAAATATGTTGCCAATGGACATCAAATAAAGGTCACCACTGAAGTCAATATGGGGTTTTGCAAAATCGATCAATGCGCTCTCATCAGGCAATAGGTTGCATGGACACACACATTCACACAATTAGACAAGTGCACATGCACCGTCCTGAGAATGTGCATGATAAAGCCTGCAAGTCATTCACCCCTGTGATTCCCTCGCTGTCTCTTTATCACACCAACCCAGTCCGACAGTAAATGAATCCTGCACAGATGCTGCAACACAGACACACTCCCCTCACATTCAGTGCTCGGCCTTTTTCATATTATTTCTACCACACACACACACACACACACACACACACACACACACACACACACACACCCTCCTTGATCACACTTCAAATCATGCTGTAGGTTTGAGCTTCCTGGAGTTGGTCCAGGAAGGACCTGCTGCTGGTCAAAGAACCATTTAATTGCAGCAAGACAGATTCCCAGGTGATTTCCAGCAGGGTTTTGGAGGGTTTATTACTGACTTTTAATTAATTCTACACCAGATGTGAAGCTCATTTTGAGCAGATACAGTAGGTGGACATACTGGACATTCTCAAACACACATGCAACCACTAGAGAGCCTTTGCTCATAGAGAAGAAGAGGAATTTCCACATCATCACTCCCTCCTGGTATCCAGATCTAGTAAAGATCCTGGCAACAGTCAGTCAATACACACATGGGGGCTATTTGACATCATTAATATATTTATAATTTATATATATATTTGTTCTGACTAATTAAAATCATCCTCTGTTTATCACGTGCAGTAATCAGTCTCCTCTCTGAGAGGGAAACAGTAGAGTAAGATATTTATTGGATTCAACTCCGCAGACACATTAATAGATGTTTCAGAAAGATACAGATGCACAGATGCATTCTGCTGAAGTCTATGGGATCATCCAGTCCTGACTTTAACGTATTATATTAAAATAGTTATGCTCAGCACAAAGGTGGAGGCAAAGTGGGCGCTCTGCTCAGGCTTGTAAATCTCCATAGACAACGTTGATGACTGCAATATTTAAAAGCCAATTAAGATGACAGCAGCATCATTATGTCATATCAATTAAACCTAATGTGCACATATCACACATAGCGCCTGTCTAGAAACTACTTCCCAAATTCGGTCCATTAATTCACAAACTGCTTGACAGCCTGTCTCTCAATAAATGTCCAACCTGGAAAAATATTAACTCACCCGGCTTCCGTTGCAGAGATTAAACGGCAGAAGGAACCAGGCAGTGGCAGAAGAATATTACATTCCCTATTAGTGTCCATTCACTGCTCGGCGACGTTCACGCCGACACCCGTTTACTGTGTCGAGGCAGGGGGAGGCGCGCACACGGGAGCGCGCTTCTTGGCCATAGACGGAGCTCAGAGAGGTGCGTCAGTAAGGAGGAGGTGTGAAGACAAGATAAGAGTAATAACAGCCCTCCAGAAAGCCAGGCTAATGAGGAGACAAGCGGTTTCTCTAAGTCAATATGACATTTTCTGTAGGCTAATACTTGATCAGATACAACACACAGGTCGCATATGTCTCTGTGGTTCACTGTGACCTTATTCCAATCTCACTATATATGATTCATAGAGCCTAATAAGGGATCCCATATGGTGGTAAAAAGAGGATTTCAAGTACACTTTGATATCTGTGGAATCACCCAGATATTGAACTTTTTTTTTTTTTCAATCAAACTTTGAAAAACTTAAAACTCATCATTTTAAAGGCACTTATGATAAAATCAAATACATGTGATTTCTTTTCCCTTTTCCTTTAAGTTCTCACGCTTTTATGATTCCTGTTTCACTCCATACGCATTTGCCGTATTTAATATAAAATGTACTACATTAATAAAGCATTTCAGTGTCTTTTTATGAGAGTTATGATTAGCTGATTTTTAAGGATTATCCTGAAGCTTTTATGAGGATAAATTAAGCCACTTTTTCGTAATGTGTCACAATGGAGAGGGGAATTAAATACTCCAAACCTTTAACAAGTTCCACTCAGTCTGACAAGATCTATTGACAAACCTCCTCATTTCATGTGTGGTGGGTCAGGTGGGATGCAGGCTGCGTTTTATCATGGAGATTTGGACCTATATTTGCTCCGACGAGAGAAGGGTACATGAAATGCTCTTTAGAAGACACTGCGTGAATTTATAGCAATCGTACACAATGTCTAAAATGTGCACCTTGCTCACATTAACAAGTTAATTCACAGCATCACAGTAACACACTCACTTATTTTACAGAGAAAGTGTGAAATCTGTGCAGGTTTCATGCAGAGGCGATGAGAAGGTTGGAAGAAGTATGAAGGAACCAGAAAATCCTTTAATGTAAAAGGAGCCAGCTGATACCCTTTTGGTTATATGAGGGGTTTGGATGATGGTCATAATTAGGGACTTGGAAAACACTGGTTATAAAATGAGCTGGCTCCTGATCTTGAGTTGGAGGTGTTGCATTCTCCATCAATCTCTCAACTTGCCTCCCTCTGAGTGCTGCTGCTCTCTGCTGTTTATTTAGCTTGGTGTTATGTAAATGTGGAGTCACTTTGCTTCCTGTAAGGAATCAGTGATTTATGTTCAAATTCCCTTGACTGACTGTTCGGATGTAGATTAGTTTCAGCAGGCTGTGGGGGGTAAAAACGTGGACGGTCGCATGTGATGTGTGGCCTGATGTGCATTTAGGATTGACAAGAGACAGGCCCAAACGAATCCAACAGCCGGATTCATAGTGCGTCTGATAAATGGATGGTGGCTCTCCGTTTGTCCTTGGTAGAGTCCGATTTTGTAGCTCACATTCTTTGAAAAGTCAACCTTGATGGGAAGTGCTGAATTTTATCACCTTGGACGATTTCACTCTATTTAATTCAAGAATTTTGAAAAAGAGGAACATCTCAAGTTTAAAAAAGAAAATAAATTGGTCATTAATCCGGACATGTTCTGCACTGCAGCCACTTGTCTTGGCTACAGCGATGAAGCCGTATGATGGCTGCTGCCTACAACAACACTCCAGCGAAGCTCAAGCTCACATTAGTCACTGGGAACAAAATGTCTGCTGCCAAATGATAAAACAACCTCCATTAAATCAAGTATTGACAGAGGATTGATCATGCCGGGGCACGGAGTGACTTGGACAAATGTTTAATTTCCTTAGGAATAAGTCTTTATATGAAAGTGAAAAGTGTGAGTGGCTCTGTGAGGACTGCCGCTGAGCAACATTCAAAACAAAGTCACCAGCCATTAGGAAAAAATCTGAGAGGCAACTTCATGGAAAGACGAGAACCGTCTCTCAAAGAAAATGCCTGCAGCAGGAAAACAGCATTACGGCGGTACACCAGCTTTTAACACACCTCAGAAGAAAAGAGATGGAGTCCTCCTTCCTGAAATACATCTGCTACAGTTGCTCTCGGGCTCCTTGTCTCGTAGCTGTACAGTGGGCGGTAAGAGTCCTTATGTTCCCTGGGAGAACTGTGCTTGAGTAACTCGGGGAAGTCACAGCACTGTCATGAGGGAAATTTGCTTTTTCTTTATGAAATGCTGAGAGCGCGTCCGAAAGTGAATTAATTCAGCCGTTGTTCTTTCTTTCATGAGATCACAGAAAAAAAATTCAACCTAGAATTATCCTGTGGGAAAAGCCATGAGTGTGATGTGCGGCTAGAACGTCTTTTTACAGTGTATTACAGCTTCAGCCATGAACAAACAGTGTTCCTTTTAAGCCATTTTAATGTTCAATTATATTGTTTTTTGTAGAAAATGCTTACACATAACAATAGAATATGTTTATAATATTGCAGCCACAGCCAGAAAGTTATAAAATTTTAGCAGAGGTATTATTGTTCCTGTGTTTGAAGTGCATTTAATAGCTTTAGGATTTATGGCCTCTCACAGGAAATAATGCACTGCCTGACAAAAACTTCTGTTTACTGGGTCAGCAGTTATTTCAAGCAAGGTTTGACACCATTAATGAGGCATTTTGTATGTAACATGACAAAAAGCAAGTAAATGCTAAAAATGGCAATTATAAAAACATATACAGTTGCCAATAGGCATAATGTAATGACTCCTTATTCTTCTTTAAATTAGACCTGAATTTTGCATTATGTGTCATATTTAGAGGAAATAAACACGTCATCTCTCTGTGTGGACTCCAGCAAGGCCAGTGACCACTTTGTGGAAGCTAATGAGGATCCCAATAAAAAATTCGAACACGTCAACATAAAACAGCAGCTCATCCTAAATGCAATTAGTCCCCATGAGCAATTTGCATTTGAAATGCTCCTATGTGCAGGGGGTACAATATGTACATAGCGTATATAAGCGCAGAGAAAAGTAAAGTGGAGAGACGAAGAGCTTATAGATATTTATAAACCAGCATATTTTCCAAACTTACACCAAATGGTTTTTGCCGTCTGCTTTTATCCATTACATTAAGCTGCAGCCCGTAAAGTTACACATAATTGTGAAGTTCTCTCACTCTGTTGTTTGTTAGCGTGCAGTTAAAATGCAGTCAACCAACCAAGAAATGAATAATCATATAATTTACTGAAAATGAAGACAGCACCAGCTTTCTCACCAGGACATCTGCAACCCTGATTCCATTCAAATTGGGATGCTGTTTAAAAGAAATAAAACCAGAATGCAGTAATTTGCAAATAAACTCTGTTTACCAGCAACAGTTTTGTGAATGTTCCTGAGCTCATGTAGTAACATCATTTATCCAATCATGTGTTCACAAAGTGGTGAACCTCGCTCCATCCTCGCTTGTGAACAACTGAGCCTTTCCAGGATGCCCCTTTCATACCCAATCATGATACTATCACCTTTTATCAATGAACCTGTTTACCTGTGGAATGTTACAAACAGGTGTTTTTGGAGCATTCCACAACTTTCATAGTCTTCAAGTCAGCCATCAAATTCAGAATAAGCAGATATTTACAAAAATCAATGAAGTTGATGAGGTAAAACATTAAATATATTGTCTTCATACTGTTTTCAGTTGAGTATGTGTCAGAAAGGACTAACAAATGATCACATTCTGTTATATTTACGTTTTACACAGCGTCCCAACAGGAGTATTTAGAGCAATGCTCACAGTGATTTGACCGGCAGGGGTATACAATAACAATATGAAAGTACAAAAACATCAAATGATTTGATTAACTTAACTTTTATTTAGCTAATGCAAGAATTCTTAGATGTTACATTCCAAAAACTTTCAGTATATTAATGAGATGTAGACAAACCAAAGGAAGCCTTAAATTCACATATTTTTGTAAAGGTGGACATATTTGTGTGTCATGTTCACATAAACAAATAAAGATATTCACAGTAAAAGACTGGACAGTATGAAAGATTCCTGAACTGTCAGGATTTCTGGATACAGATCTATCTGTCTCTCCCTGCTGGCTGACTAAGTCCATGAAGTCAGATCATCGCCTGTAAGCCATTTCGTAACTAATAAATGATCAAAATGTGATGTAAATGTAACTAGCACGTGTCTGCACCCTCTCCTCCGGGGCCGTGGACACGCACTTGTCTGAAATAAACAATAATGTCATGCTTCATGAACTCATGAAATGGAGTTTTTTTACAGGCGGTGCTGGAGACCAGTTTGAGCTCCCTGCAAGTGGGCAGAAGCTTAACCCACTTTGGAGGGTGATCTTTGTCCATCGTCATATCAATGACGAGTGTTACTGATCTTCTTCTCACCTCAAAACTGCCGAGTATCAAAAGTTTAATCATATTCCCATCTGCTGTTGTTGTAAAGCTTTGTCGTCACACCAAGGTTTCATTTCCATTCTGTAACACAAAGAGACACAATTAAGATCCCTTAATGGGAAAATTATAGTCAACCTTCCCGGTGCTAATTGGCAAAGACCGTTTTTTTTTCTCTTATCTTGTCACTCTTGAAAATTAAACAGCAGAATTAACGAACTATGACCACAATGTGCTTGTCACTGTCTTGAACTCTACAAAATCAGCCAATTTGCCCAGCTGTCTTGCTTATTAACAATTATTCACTCCATGTAAAACACAGGACCATTTCTGAATCATAACTGCTAATTAGCCAAATATTTGACTCAGCAATCATCACTGACTTCAAAAATTATCCACTGCATCTGTAATGTGTCCTGTGTTCATCCCTTCATCAAAATAAACATTATGAAGCAGCGGATACTTTTGTTTTTTTTTTTAAAAGACTTTCAATTATTTCGAGCTTGCATTACAATGAAAATACAGGATTTGCTTGCCCACTCCTGCGCATCCTGTTTTACTCACGCCTCTATATCATCATGCGAGTTATGTAAGAAGGTCAGCAGATTTGCCTCACAAACTGTGCAAGCATTCTGCAAGACTATGGATCTGGTGTGCTGTCTGCTATTCACTTAGCAAACATTTAGATTTCTAAATAGAGCAGAATAACAGGGGGTGACATCAGTATGGCTTCCTCACTGAGAATCTTATGTTTTATTCAGTGTTGTTTTTGTGGCCACACAATGTGTTTGTCTTGTTGCAAAGATTTGAAACAAGAGGAGACAAAAAAAACACAACAACAACAGAGGAATAAAGCTGTTTGGTACAATGGAGCTTTCTGAGAACATTTCAGCTAATTATGCTGGAATACCAACTTTTAGAGGAGATAACAAAAAGTCCCGATGGCCAGCCTTGCTGCATGGAAGTAAAACACATTCTTATCTACATTTCCAGTGGAGAGACTAGAACTCAGAAATAACTTTGCATTCATTGCACTGCAGAGGTTGGGGACCCACCAATCAAACAGTATAAGCATGTAACGCTCTCATATAATCAGGATTCAGAATATGGGGGAGCTGCAAGAGACCTCATCTTGCCAGAGAGCCTCATTTGAGGAATTTAGGGTGAGCTCTAAAATGTCCTTATTTTTGCTGCCACTTCTTTATTTTCTGTATATATTTATGTTTTTCTGTTTTTGTGTCTAATGCTGTAAATACTCTGCGCGAACAGAAATGTATTGATAGTGTATTTTTGCACATGGGTGGATGCATTGATGCATATGCGTGCATGTATAGTACCCTCACTCCCCCAAAATAGGGCTTCCCCGACCAGTGCAATTCCACCACTGCATATAGTTAATTGTAAATCTCTCATTTCTTATCCTAAGATGCAAATTAAAGTGTCCTGAAACCCATTCAAGACAGACCTGTGCTCATGTTTCACACCTATGGCAGTTACATGCATATCTTTGCATAAACTTAAGGTAAACCAGAATAAATTTGCAAAGAGAACATAAACTGCACACAGGAGGGGCCAGACTGAACATTGGACAATGAACTCCCAAACTTGTTGCTGTGAATCAAACCACTGAGTCAGAATATGTCTAACACGTGTGGATTTTATGCAACCTCTAAGGAAAGCTGAGAGGGTTCAGCGAGGATCCTCTGTAGTTGTTTTAGATCACTTTCATCAGACTGGTGATGTCTCTTTCATTCCTCTGGCTTTGTACGCATTTGATGTCAAGTTGGAGTCGGGTGGATGGGTGGATGGATGCATAGTATCAGATCAGTAAAACATGCATAAGTTGTGATGACACCCCTGCAGAGTTGCCAGCCTCTAACATGTCACAACACAGCTTTGGTGGTGATTAGAGCTTATTTGAATCATCAGAGTGTGTCTGCCAGCGTGTGCCTCGTGTCAAATCTGATCCGTGTGTTGATTTACAAAAAAAAAGAAAAGCCTGCGGGACATTCATTCTCTGAACTTAAACTCATTTCAGTTCTTTCTTTCTTTCTGAAACACTTGTACACTTCAATGACATGAACTGAGGTTCCTCGTGAGGAGCGATAAAAAAAAAGAGGTTTGAGGATGAAGGATCACTTGGCAAAAGAGCATTCAAATATCATTTTTCTGTTTCACTGAACTGCAGTCCATTATTTCCAAAACAAACCAGCTATTTCGCCACCTACACAATTGCATATCAAGAGCAACACAAATAATTTTAACCAAATGTTCTATCCAGAGCGTGGGAACAGTAGTGAAGGTAGACAGCGCCAAACAAACTCGGGTCACACTTGTATAACATGAGAGTACTGTGTTCTCCACCATCAGCTATTAGTCATTAAGAGAGACAGATGGATGGCACGGCTTCTTTAATGTCATCGGGGCATAATGATTACCCAATGATTTCCAGCCCTCTGATTTGCTGTAAAACTGGCATTGTTAGAGGTGGCCAAGGCAACGACGACACACGTTGTATTCTGAAGGCTGAGCAACAAAGGATGCATTGCCTGGCGCTGCCTTTCCCTTCTGCTGAAGCCTTTGGTGCTGCACAACCTCCACTACTAGCATTTTGCTGTTCCCTGGCAATCACTGATGTGCTGCCTTGACGAAGGTTGATGTGATTTACCTGTTAATCCTTCAGGATATTGTGGCTTTGATGTGACGTACTTAAAGGAAAAGACTGCTGTATTTCTTTCCTTACCCTGCCTGTGGCCGCCCCAAGTCTGCTCATTTTGACATAGATAATTATAAAAGAGTCACAAATATATTGTTTCATTTTCAAAACAAGCTAAATATTTTCCTCAAGCAGCTGGGCACTGTAGATTTTAGCCAGTATTACTCAAGCAGGGGTGGATAGTGCATTTACTGGAGGAGTTTTCAAGTGCAGGTTAAGTTTGTATTGTGAGTATTAAGGGCAGCAGGACGGTGTATGTGGGATTGACTCAAAATAAACTGCAGCGCTGATGCTGATGAATGAGCATGTTACCCTGTGCAACAGTGTGGCTCATCTGTGTGTTCTGTGTCATCTTTTAACAATGACCTCGTAGGAAAATGGCAGCTTAGGTTGTTTGCTTGAAACATCTTCAAATTACATTCAGGACCAAAGCAGAAATGTTTGCGGCGAAGGAGGAGTTCATGGTGTGGGTGGCTGTATAAAGCGTTTGACTCTGACACCAGAGACCAATTTTAACTGTATCATCTCCTGCTAAGAGTCAACTTTGGTTTGTTCCTATGAACCAGATCTTTCAAGAGTCTTAATGAAGTTTATCTTAATTGTAACCATCCTTTATCTGCTGGCTCAGTGGAGCAGAACATGCTCATATCATTCTCACTGTATTTATTTGTGCAGTTAAAAGTTGACATAGTGCAAGACAGGTGGAACAGGATGGACAGCGAACAGCGAATGTAAAATAAGATGGAATAAAGACAGAATAGAAAATAGAGTGGAATAAGGCAAGTAAGTGACATCTGGGTGTGCATTAATCATTTTTGGAAGACTCATGTTTTGGAAGGCAAATCTGTGGCGTGTCATTCAGATCGTGATGACTTGTTGGCAGTCCAGTCTGCTCCACCTACTGGCAAAAATAACAGCAGCAGCAGCAGTTTAAAGGTACCAGTGCAGAAAAGCACATGTGTGCCATCTACTGGCAAGTAAAGTTACTGCCGCAATCGTTTTAAAATCAACAGGTTAGAGTGTCAAAATTGAATGTTTTTCTTTATTAGAAAGTTTTTATCGCTAAATCCACACACAGGTAGGTACAAAGAAATGCACAGAAAAGCACAAACATATCTACTGAAACGATTCTTTAAATTGTTTAACTGTAATTTCTATTTGCAATGAAGCCAGTCTTCCCGCACAAATAAATCATGACTTTGCAAATAAAAAGAAATACTTGTTTTTTGAATTCAGGAGAGGAAATCAAAATTCAAATCAAAATCAATTCAATCAAGGCTGCTGGGATAGCTAAAAACCTTTTTACCTCTGCCAAGGAGGTTTTTTTGTTTGGTTCAGTTTGTTTGTCTATTTGCTTTTCAGCAAGATTACAGAAAAACCAACACGTCCTCATACATAAATGACTGAATAGCTCGATTACCAGTGATTCCCAAAATGATATATGTCCTTGTTGGAAACCAGCAATAAGCCGGTAGAATGAAGGCGGACCGTCGCTGACCTTTGTCCTCACATCGTTAACGTTGTGAAATGGTGCTTAGCTTTAGGCACCGAAACTACCTGGTTAGATTTAGGAAAAGATAATGGGAAATAATAATGTGTTTTGTAACTCAAAATGGGTCAACACCGACATTTAAAATGAAAATTTTGCAGCAGAATTTTTGGTCACATGTTGTCGTGGAGCACTCAGGCCCAGTGGTTTCATGGGAGAACCAGTTCAACTGGAACACACTTTGTAATGACACTTTGGGGCTATGGAAACGTAAATACACACATATTGTGCAACTGTACACTTCCAAATCTAAATTGTTTGCATTAAACTCCACCAGAGATGTTAAAGAAAAATGCTCAAAATTTTAGAACAAACCATAATACTGACTGTGACGTTTACACTTGCAGATTTGTATATCATAGAAGAGTGGACTATGGGCTTTGACGGAGGTCTGTGCTCTACTTATACAGCAAGACTTGGCTTTAAACGTCACATTAACATTTCTTTAAAAGATTAAACGGTTAAAACCCCATTACACCATAGCTATAAACACCTTGTGTGGCCATAAACAGTAGAAATGCTCCAAACTAAGCCAACATCTCACTGGCAGTGGAAGGTAACAAATGCTGTCCTGAGCATTTTGTCCAGTGACATTGCCAACAATCCCTTTGCATTTATCACACATGCTGGCAGTCTGTCCAGCCTTTGTCTGAATTGCACAGATACTGCAGCCTACACGCAGTCCTTCAAGCGTAGTCTAGCTACTTCAAATAATTTATCCTCTAAATAACAGTTTGCATTTTGTTCTTACTAACTACTACTAACTGTGTGGGAGGTTTTAATGAAACCTGTGTCACTATGCCTTATGGTGCTGTAAAACCCATGCCTTCATTAGTCTGGCTTTCAGTGGTGTGTTTAAGTGTCCTTTGATGGTCCAAAAGCTGTTTCGGAGGCTTTTTTACACTGCCCATGCATCCTTGTTTTGTCATCTGGAGTATAAATAGGCAAACCCAAGTACACGACGTCAGCACAAAAATCCTGGCAGCATCAGTCTAAAAATTGACATGGGTATCAGTACTTATCAGTGAGACCCTATAAATGCCTGTGCCAGTCGACACATTACTGCAGATTGCAGTGGGTTTGGCTTCCGCTCAGCGCTCCCTCAGTCCAGCCAAATAACGTGAAGGCACAGAAAGTGTCACATCTGAGTTTGGGTTCACAAACAGGATAATGGAGGTTGCTGCCACACACTGAAAAGACCACACACATGCAAACACATGCACAAAAGCCCACTTGTATTCGACCGCAAATCCACGTCTAGTTCAGTGGAGAAGGGATGAGTCACGCTTTGAACAGCAGTCACTCTTACATCTCGGCAATGACTGAGGCAGTGCTAAAAAACAGAGGCAGATGAAGATAATGCCAGTCCAATCTGATGAACGGCAGTGACAATGCACGCTGCCATTAAACACACTCACATACTCACTGAATGGGGAAATGAGGGCATCTTCCTCCATTGATGTTTTATAATGGGCACGGGAACGCAGAGCATTGATTTGAGACGATAGTCCCTGAGAGAGGTGGGTGTGTTTTCTTTTTTTCTTCTCTGCAGGACAATTAATGATTTTTAAGCCTGTTAAAACCATACAGCACCACCTGGCATGCTCTGTTTCTAAATCTGCCCATTGGCTCGAGGGATTTTTGTTCCCACCAGCTCCATGTCTTTGAGGTCTTAGCCAAACTTGATTTTGTGTAGCTCTTATTGCAGCATCTTTTGGGCGGAGCTAAGCCATTTCAGTGCCTCCCAAAAATAAGAACACTGGTGCAAGGGAATAGTTGGTTATTTTAGGAAATATGCTTTTTTTTTGATCCCCTGTCCAGAATTGGATGAGAAGATTGATGCCACTGTTAGACTTAAATATGAAGTTATGGCCAGCAGACAGTTAGCTTAGCTTTGCACAAAGACTGGAAACAATCTGCCCTGTAGTTTAAGTTATGTGTCTGACTATTTCTTGGCCACTTGCAGTGTTTTGTCAACTCCACCTGACTTTCGCCAAGACAGCAATTCCTTTCAGGTTCAGCTATGATTAAACAAGTTAATGCCGGAAGAAAATCTAAATTAGGTTTGCTCTCCAGACATCTGACAGTCTTGTGTCACTCCTTATAACATCCTCTTTATAGATGAGATCAAAAAGCATCGTCCCAGCATGAGTTTGATTGTCTTAAGAGGCCTCTGCTTGTCTTGTCCCTCCGTCTATCCTCTCTCTCTCTCCCTCTCTGCACTGATCTCCAGACAGAGGCTGGGTCAAGACGAAATTGCACCAAAATCATTTTCTCTGTCCACTTTCATTTAGATCATAGGCTATCAAATAATGGAGGCACAGATAATGCCTGGAGAGGAGCAGATCCGGGGGCTGGCAGGTAATTTATTTGCTTTGTTCATCTGAAGCTGCCTTCCTTTCTGATGCAGAGCGGACTGTTTGCTAAAATGGGTCTTTTCACTCGTAGCAGGAACCCTTTAAATGCTACAAAGCCTGGTATTGACACATTTTGATGTCATGGGCCCCGTATAGGATTTTGGTGTAGATTTCATAATGAATTGTAGAATTTCATTACAATGGCTGAAAGTCAAGGTCATCTTTTTTACACAGAGTGTTTAAGTCTCATTATAGCTTTTCATCGTTAAAGCAAAAGACTATTTAAAGTTCAATTTGTATGCCTCAACAAACTCAAAACCCTGGATGAACCCCTCTTTATGATGAGCCACCCGTTCAGCTGCTCTGTGGTGGCTTCTAGTAAGTGGACATTCAGTAGCATTGCTCCAATTCCCCTGATGGGCCAAATCAGGAGTAGCAGCTGCACAAGGCTTTCATCACATGCATAATTATTGAGGGATCGCTTCTAGGTTTGTGAAATAATTGGTTTATGAAGAACACAAGTACAGCCAAGGCCAAGGAAGAGAATGACTCAAGTTCTGAATGCAAAAATTTGAAAACCTTGTTGCAACGAGATGGCAGGAAGCCAATGCTAGAATGAATGTGTGTTATTATCAGCCTCTCTCTTTTATGTTGCCAAGCAATGCTTCCCAGTAAATTCCACTGTGGCAGCCATTTCCTTTACATTGAAACAGAGGGTTTGACACATGTAAGTTCATTAATAACTAATGCTAATACATTAGCTGATCCCTCGCCGTCCTAATTAGTTATCCACTGTTGGCAGTTAAGCGTTCAAAATCTAATTTATTGATGCTACAGGACAAACATATTGTTTATTGTTTGTTCCAACTAAATTTTTCCATGAAACAGTCACAAAGACGGCCGGTCCTGTAAAAAGATAAACATTTGTTTTTAAAATTTGTTAATGTTCATGCAAAAACACCTTGTAGCTTATCCTTGTTGCCATAGCTTAGCTGTTACTCCCTCATGTCTAATTTGTAGCTTTGCAGACATGTAATGGGCAAGAAAAGAGACCTCTTGAGGATTTATATGTTTTGTTTTTTTTCTCTGTCTTGCTCTGCAAACTGTATCTGCAAATTATATTTGTAAATATTATCTGTAGATATGTGTGGTTAGGAAATGCACCACACCAAGAATGAGACTTTCTGAATGCTTTCTGTCCAAGGATTTTTATCGTACAGCTGCAGAGTGGGTGGTCAAGCCTTCTTTCATTGTTCATTACAAAATAATTGTGGTTCAGAAAATTACAGGAGTTTTGTTATTCAGCACAAGTAATGGTGATTGAGGGTTCGGGAGGCATGTAAGTGTACGTCTTTGTGGGGGTGTGGATGAGTGAAAACCCAGTTATGCTCTCTTCAGATTATCTCTGCTACATTTTGCTCTGATAAATCTTTTCTGTCGCTTTGCTTCTTATTGATACTTCGCATTGTGTTCCATTTTATTCATTAATGTTAAAGGATCAGTGAGTGGGATGTGGTGGCATCTAGCAGTGAGGTTGCAGATTGCAACAATCTGAAAGCCACTCGCTTCACCCTCTCTGTCCAAGCACGTAGGAGAATCTATGGTGGCACAAACACAGACATGGCGGTGCAACGGGGAGGACTCCATCACTGCAAGCTGCAAGAGGATGGTGACGCTATAGGAAACCCCAGCATGTTTCATCGACGGACCATGAATGTCTGTACCAAACTTTCATGGCAATCCTTCCAATATTTGTTGACATATTTCAGTCTGTGATGGACCAACTGGCCAATATTGGCATCCTGAGAGCAGTATCCAGTTTGAGTGAGCAGCTGGACATGGAGGAAGTGTCTCGCCAGGAAAGTGAGTCAGCACCCACCTTAAGGCAGCACAGGGTGTGAAAGAATACCTGAAGATGTGAATAAAATGTCCCACTTTGTCCCACAGCAAACGCCACCATGTGACAGCATTAACAAGTGAAATAATTGTGGATTTTTCATTTAAGGTCAAGATGTTGAGACGAGAAAACACACAACGCTCCAGTCTGAGCTCCAGTTCAAATTGTTGGCTGAAGCTTCTGTCTGCCCTCTTTGTATTTATTAGTAATCCTTCAAGGCTCTTTTGTCACTTAAAGTCTAGATTCTTTCAGTCAAAATATTTGCCATTTGTCCTCGCGTCACTGTTTGCACACGACACTTATTTGACGTCTCTCATTCAGCATGCATTGTGGCATCTTTTTGCTTGTGTTCGACTCACTCTATTCTCTATTCATGCACGATGACTATCACTGCTCGAGCTACAGTAAGCGCCCACCTCTCAAACTGCGGCGTGTGCAGGGGTGATTGAATCTGTCAGAATCCATGGTCATGTAGGAAGCTGTCTATCCCGCCTCAGCAGGACACGATTCTTCAATCACTGTCAGGCTGCGTCCTGCGAGCGAGAACCACATGTTGTCAGATGAACTTCCTCCAAAGAAACAGACATGACAGCCTCTTTATGGGAGAGCAGTCAAATGCTTTTGTGGAGGTGCAATATAAAAGGCAGCATGTGCACACAAGGGAAAACCGCTGATAAACGGCAACTCGTTAAATCGAATATTGCCTTGAAAAGCTTTTCATTGTTGGAGGGTTAAGAACCCAGAGGGGACAGGAGATAAAAACGATGATCATTCCCCTTGTGTAAGATGTCTGGGGATACGCTGAGCTCTGATTATCTGCGTGTGCCCAAACTGAGAGTGAGTGTGTATTTCTTCATTCACGTTGGCACAGGATTATCTCTGCCTGAGTGACTTCCTGCTCCAGTCTCACTCCAGAAGGACCTGTATTCATTTCCACAGCGCCTATTACCCAGAAATGGAATGAAACTAACTAGCAATTACAGAAAAAAACCTTCAAAGCCCAAAGCAGAAACTTTCCCCAAGAAATGGCACATTTCTTTTACTTTTAATTCATACAGGGAAATTCAACTGAGTATCATTATTCTTTTTCATAAGGAAACGACTACAGTTCATTCCAGTGAATTCATTTTATAGCAGACGACTCCCTCTCTCAGATGTTGCCCACTTGGACCAGTGGTAGTAATAGTCGTTTTTGTACCACTTGTTGTAAGTGGGCTGACAGCATTTCCTTCAAAGGGCTGCACCACTGGAAGGAGGCAAGGTGTGTGTGTGTGTGTGTTTCAGTGCAGAGGGGGACTTATTAGAATCAACCTCCTTTTTTATTATTATCAGTCCTTCAATAATAAAAGCAGATTCATGTATACACTCTCCGGTCTGCAGTTGGTCTAAATGTCAAGTGAGAGGCGCAGACGTAGGATGGTATTTCATGGTGTCAGGATGATGCCGAGGAGGAAGAAGGTGCACATACAAATTGCCATCACTACAATAGTCTGGCAATTTAGCTTTTTTACACATGGCAACAAGTATGTACAGACACTCCTGCATAACACTGACTGTAGGATTATTAAATTTACATACATACATTAAGTGTCATTATTGCACCGCAACAGGGTGGGTAAATGTATGTTTCTGCATGTGTGTGTGCGCTTATTTCTCTGTTTTTCCCAGAGAGCCAGTAGGAGAGAAGAAAAAAAACAAAATGGTGTTCGTTTCTACACAGAAAACACTTTCTCTAATTGGCCAAACACGCTGTGTGTTGCAGCAGTGAGCACGAGCAATAGCTGTGGTGGCTCGTTGTTAGCTCCAGCACTCCGCTGAGCTCATTAGAAAGCCACCGTGCAGAATATATCAGGCAAGCAAAATCAGAAACCAACAGCGGCTTCACTGCTGAACATTTCCACGCGTCTTCCTCAGTCACCCAAAACTTGTTTTGATCAAAACATGTTGATTGACAAAAATATTACTTAGAATTAATTAGAATTTAAAGTATAAATAATGGATTGGATTGTGTCTCAAAGTCTTTTTAGTCACTGAAAATGTACTTAAAGCAGCTATAGTCCATATTCTTTTAATAAAACTGTATCACATGACAACGTCTGTTTGGCCCTCCAGCCCACAACTTTAGTGTTTCGGTTCGCTCTCATCGTTCACAAGCAGACTTGTGAACGCAGAGGACCAGTTAGCAGCTAAAGAGGCAGATAGATAATATGTCAGTGTTGTGTTCACAACTTGTTTTTGCTGTGGCTAAAAATATCAGCTAATAAAATGTGTTTTAAAAATAGACTCTGTAACAAAAGCTGTGATTAACTTATAAAGCTGGCTGATGGCCAACACACTGCTCTGTACAATGCTTTTTTTTTTTTTTTTTTTTTTTCAATCAATCACACTGTGTGGAGTCAAACGTGTAGCTGGGATGACGGGGCCACTCTTGATTCCTGGTTGGCCAGCATGAGTTACAGCCAGTTTTTGTTGGCATGAATGGATAATTCGAAGAAAAGCCTCACTGATTTGGAAGTCGGACAGTGGTCACAGGCGGTCAGACATCAGTTAGTGTTGTTGCAAGGCAACGGCAGCAGCACTCACAGGCCTTCATTTTAACTTTCTTTCTTGATTTTACATTATGAGGACAATTTTCTTAAAATCACTCAGAGCTTCTCCTGTTCTTTGAGCCATTTATGTCTCTCTGCTCCCCCTGAAGACACATTGGAAACCCCATTTATAAAGTTAGAAAAATCACCACTTCCTGATTATGATTAAATGCAATGTTCCAGAATATTTCTCTTTCAAATAAAAGCTCTAAATAGCAATAATACAGAATATCAGCCTTTTTGCCAATTTTAGGGCGGAAAAACTCACATTACATGATTAAAAATGCAGTTGGAAACGTACGAAATGTTAGCTGTGAACACCTGTCAGCCCACTGAGCCTGCTAAGAGTCGAGTTCACCTGGTGGATCAGCTCCATAGCAGACAAACGCTGACTTATTTTGCTCATTTTGACTGATTTTATATTACTACTCTATGAACTGCCTACATGGACTGCACCATCTGAGACCTCAGTTTCAATAAAGTGATGGCTCACAGCATGTATTTGGTGGAGGTCTCAGTTGGTTTTCTACAGTCTGTGCAGTGTTGCAGTGATATTCAACACCCCAGTCTTTAGAGAGAGACCTCTTTATTTTGTGTTGTCACATTTGGGGAGTTGGGGAATCTGTGGCTTGAAAAATGTAACTCCTGTCAGAGAAAGTCGGCACCACTCTGACCTGACGTGGTATTTTGATCGAATACTCAATGGACTGATTACTATTTCTGACTAACTGTGCCACTGGAAGATGCAGCAGATGAGACATATGGACGGAGGAGGCAAAGAGCGGTCGGGGCTGAGGCTGTGCTGCTTGTGTAAACCCTGTGGAAGCTTGTTGCCATGGATTTGCAGCCTCATGAACCACCAGTTTATCCAGGGAGTTAGTGGATTCGTGTCGGGATTACAACATGCAAATATAAAAAAATAAAAAAAAAAATAAGACAGCTTACTTTATGAAACACAGGGGGGTAGTTACAGGATACACTGTGGATAGAGAGCTATGCTTTTTACACTTCGGTTTCACACCCACAGGCTGTTGCAGGCTCTTAAACTGTCACGTAAACATCAGAATCTCCCAGAAGATACTGGCTTTAAGACTCCACACTAACACTTGAACAGTTTCCAAGGCTTCTCTGGCTTCTGATCTCACTTTTAGCCCCCAAAATTGTCACTGCCCCAGAGTTTTCAAGTTATCATATGAATTCAAAGTCAGCTGGATTGCACAGATACATTTCAAACCTGGTTTATTAATTTAGTTATGAACATAAATCAATCATGCATCACAATATCAGTCCCTGAACCGATCTGGAACCAACTATAAATCGGTCTATTTAGGGTATATTTCTATTTATAATTTCAAACCTGCAGCAATACAGATCATACTTTGCAGGTATATCACATGGCATTTTTTATCAGAACAAATACTCCGTGTGTAACATCTAAAATATCTTCATTTCACACTATTTTGTCCTTCTGCAACTACAACATTCTATTAGCAATAGCTCAATATCACACCTTGTTCAACCACAAAAGGCAATAGAAAAAGTCAATATGAATTGTGCAGGTTTACTCAAGGCAGGGAACAGATGTGAAGGGTCTGCACGGTCTCACTCCAAAGCGTATAATCAACCCGCCGATATGGAGGCAGGAGCGAAGAATTAATGAAGTCCACTTCACATAGGAGACCAGGGTTCGATTCCTTTGTGAAACCAATAGTCAGAGTTGATTGTTCCAAGGAAGTAATTATTTTATACCAAACCACGGCCTTTTCCTAAACGTCCAAAAATGTGTTATTGCTAATTTGACCGCGGAATGATGTTCTTTTCACACCAAGGTGATGCAAAATGTGACACTGACAGGCTGGACTGGCGGGTCTCTGAAACACTTTGGCGTGATACCAGGTGGGAAGGGTTTTGCTTTGTGGGACACTAAAACTTTCCCTTGGCCTGACTTGCTGTAACAGCAGTGAAGGAAGGCACCCGCCTGATAAAGTAATCACCAGACAGATGGTAATACAAGATTAACTTAACTTTCAATCCAAAGCACAGCAGTGCAGATCCCCAAGTTTCCAAAGATACCAAAGATGTCAGATGAATTTCAGAGAGACCGTGTGTGAAATAACATGAAAAATCTACGACCATTGAATGGTGAAGACAAGAACATCATAATGTCGCTTAATGGAAGGATAATAAAGAGTTCAAATAAGCAGATGTAGTTTACATCATTGTCATGCAGTGTGGAAAGCAGTGAATTTTTTAAATACATTTTAAGAAACTTAAGAGGATATTAGGAGTATCTCTGTGGGATGATCAGGATTATATACGGATCTTCACTCCCAAATGTGCATGAGATTGTGGATGTAGTCTGGTGATCCAGGCTTATTATAGATGGATTCAAGCAGATGGTGGAAGCTTTTGATCATGTGATACAGTGAGAAAAACATGCATAAATGGCAGAAGGAGACACTGATACATGTTAAATGTGTCAGCCGTGGCGGAAGAGAATACACTTTAGACTTACCGGAGTGTTTCTTTTCCTCAGTCTCAGGTTGTGTTTCTGCAGAGGCAACAAACACCATGATCAGTGTGTGTTTGTATGTGTGTACAGTATGTGCATCATCAAGCTGGGCTGGGAATAGATGCAGGTTGCTGTGTACTGTATCTGCACTGCAGGGGCTCAAAATCAACTGACTCTATTTCTAACACAGACTGAGATCATTTTCTGCTCCGTGACACTGGCAAGAGGTCAAACCACCAGACAAAGGAGCTTCTGTTTGTAAGTTTTATCCCCTTACTTGTGAATTTGTGAGACTGAAGCTACCCTGTGGGGTTTTTGACCACTTGTGCTGCTGTGGAATGATGTTTTTGCAGGTGAATTCTCATTTTGTTTGCCTCACATGCATGCAGGAGGACACATTTCACACTATTCTGGAGGTATTGTATTATAAAGCGAGTACTGAGATTACCTTTTTGTTTTAATGAGCAAAGTAATGTGTTAGTTGTGCAATTCAAGTAATCAGTTATTTACAGTTAAGATTTAACTTGGGTGTATCTGGGTACCAGTGGAAGGGATCCAATCCTACGTTGTGTTGGTGCACCTGTGTGGCTCAGTGGGTGAGATGGCGGAGAGGGCAGCCTTTAAGTTGAGGAAGAATTTTCATTATTTTGAATTTGTGGGTGAAAGGGAGAAGAACATCACAGGGAAATGTAAATTGTGCCCGGATGACAAGTGTCTGTCAGCTGTGAAGAACTCAAATTTGAAGAAGCACTTGCAAGCTAAGCACAGCACCAACTTTTTCATTACACTTGAATTGCAAAATAAATAAATGTTATTGTTAATAAAGCGCTCTTAAGGGGATATTACTACTGTTATTCCTGTTATTGGCCTGCAGAGTTGCTGATTATGAGCCATAGACAAGGCTATGCAATGACTCAATATATTCGAAGGCAGTCATACAGTCTGCGACGCTCCCTTTGGACAATATAACCAACATGCAAGGAAACACAAAGAGGTTCTCATTTTTTGGTAATGCAAAACTAGTCTAATAAGTTTCTTTCTTCTTTTAAAGTAACATTACTGGTTGTAATGTGCAGCAATGTGGAGACCTGCAACCTGGAAAACAGGAAAGTTAACAAGAAGTTTCCGAAATAATTTATTGCTCTACAAATGTTTTGTGAGGAATAAAATGCATTTAATTTATTTCATACAGTCATTAGGCCTCAAGGATATAGTATGATAAGAAGAACATGTATGGATGCCTCTGGAAGTTGCATCAATTAATAATCAGGCATTTTTTGAAAGAGTAAGTGCAAGAATATGGGTGTATTAAAAGCAGCATAACGTTCAACATTAAAGAATGCTTGGTAGTCCAAATGCATCAATTAAATTTTAATTCTACTCGCTGTCGCATTGTGAGAAGAGCAATACACCAGCAAACATTAGCATGCTAAAATGCTGACAATTGCAAGGCCAACATGCAATTTTAAGCAGGTGCAGTGTTTACATCTTAGTTTAACGTGTCAGCATTCACTAATTGGCACTAAACACAACTGCTGAGACTGATGGGTTCAATGGGTTTGCAAGAAGTAAAATCCTGGCCTCCTGGTAAGGCAAGGTGAAAAATCAGGTGATCATGAAGCCATTAGGGTTTGTCCCTTTGTAGTAATGAGTATTTGTACATAACTTCATGTCAATCCATCCCATAATTGTGGAGATATTTCTGGTGGACTGAAGGGGTGGACTGACTGACGAATAACGCCGTCCTGCAAGCAGAGCTCAGAAGGCAGTGAAAAAAAATCCAAAAATTGACCCCCATTGACAGCGCCTCGAGCCATACTAAATTATTGAAAACATATATCACACTAACCTCTGTGATGGCTGGAACTGCTTCTCTTTGGTGAGGCCTCTGATGTCAGATGATGGTGATGGTGATGATGCTTCTCCCCGCTGGTTTTCCAGGTTTGAGCGAGAGTCAGTTTTTCAAAGAACTGCTCTCGGTTGCAGGTTGATGCTTTGCCGCTCAATAGATGCCAACATGTTCAGTTCCTGTTGTTGACTTTTCATGTCCTGAAACCTCTCACCAAATCCCTGAAGGAATTTTCACACTCACCAACATATTCAGATGTCGCAGCAGGCTTTTGTTCTTGCAGAGTAAGGTTACTGTGTTTCCTCCTTCTGGTTGCGCTTACCACAGTTTTAATGTCACCTCAAAGGATGTCACATTTGAAAGCAGACAGCTGAGGGCCAAATCATGGAGAGTTTCCACATTGGGTTTTCTTTTCATCTCTATGAATTATTCCAGACAGACTGACACAGTTTTACAAATCACAATTCACAAATTTCCTTCCTCTGATCTCTTCTGAATGGAGTTTCAGCTAAGCTAAGCTGCTTGTTGGACATCTAAACTCTGCCAGAGACCATTAACTTTATCCAACTGCATTTCTCCTTGCAGCTCATAGAGTTTAGCGTGTTTGTGAGCTGTTATGCAGATTGGCTTTTTCGTCACTGCGACTGCACCCCACAAAACTAACATACTGGCTTCTCTTTTACTTTAGCAAAAAGCTAATAATGCTTTGTCCATTTCTCTTGGAAAGCCTCACTCTCTGCATCTAAACACGTTTTGTTGACAGGCACCACGAGACACGATATCAGCTGCTCCTTGTGCTGTGTTCAGGGACCTCTCGGAAGAACGTGTTAGTATACTATTTTATGTTATTTTCTTCATAGCTGAAAAAAGTAATTGCTTTTTTTTGTATTTATGAATTACCTCCAAGGCAGGATTAAACTGTCTCGCAAGCCGTATACAGCCCAGAGGCCGGAGGCTCCTCAACCCTGCGCAAGACCAAATACCCAACCAGGGATTTGAAATGAATTAAAACTAGATTAGTTTCCAGTTGACTGTGACTGAATTCAGGGAAAGAGGTGATGCAAGACAAAACAGATTACAATTTGTGATTTCCTCTCAAATCCACACAGTGCTCAGCAGATCTCAGCTGGAACACACTGCAGGAAAAATACTAGATATTCATTGTCAGCATGAAATATATTCAAAAGCGCCATCTGCACAATCAAGCTGAATTAAATTATGTGTATTGAAACTGCCAGAATTCAGTATTTGGTAGTTTGCACAAGACAAGACAAGAACATCTTTCTTGAGTTTTTTTGTTTTAAACTCGAGGCTTTTCACAGCAGCAGCACATAACGAAAGCGTTGATTAATCTTGATCCCTGTCTGTCCACCCTGTGCCTCCTCTTTTCACTTCAGAGGTGATAACCAGGTGAATGAGTGACATTCTGTCAAAGCAGAATGGCAGATCAGATCTGCTGGAGAATGTGCAAGTGTTGGTGAGAATGACAGCTGGTTTCTCATTTCCTCTACTTGCTGACACATGTACCAGCAACACCTCAGGAAATACAGCAGTATTACACATACTGTAGTGGCTGCGAGCTGCAGGGGAGGTGATAGTCCTGCTAGAATTACATCACATGAGATACATCCAGTGGTGGACAGAAACAAAGCCCTAATTTACTCAAGTACCCATCAAGGCGCTTCTGAGGCGCTTCTTTACTTGAATATCTTTATTTCATGCTGCTTTAACCTTCAACTTTTCTGAGGGAAACTTGTTCTTCTTGCTCAGCTTCGTTTTCTTTTAACAAAGATTCAAATGTATTTATTACAAGTATATTTTTTTTGTGGTATTATGGTATTGATATTTCACTTAAAGCTGCACTAATCAATATTTCTATATTAACATTAGCAGCTAAATTATATATATTTTTTGTCTTTTTCTATTTTCCTGATATTTTCCTACAGGAGCTGCTGAGGACCAAAATAGAGGTAAGAAGGACGCTTAAAATTGAACTTCATCAGTTCATCAGAAACATATTCACCACACAGAAAGTCACTTTGTGTTGTGAGTTTGTTCTGCTTCTGTTATTGCAGATCGAAGTGAAAGAATAATTCTTCCAGCATTGTTTCACTGATATATTGATATGCCGAAATTAAATTAAATTAGATTAAATTAAAGGTCCAGTGTGCAGGATTTAGTGGTATCTAGCAGTGAAGATGCAGATTGCAACCAACTGAAAACACCTTAGAGGCAGTGTCTGATTTGTGTGTTTTGGGCTGCTGTAGAAACATGGCGTCTCTGTGGAAGAGAACCGGCCCCCTCTGTAGATATAAAGAGCTCATTCTAAGTTAATGAAAACACAGCAGTGCTTATTTTCAGGTGATTAAACACTAATGGAAACATAACTATGAATATTACATTTCTGCCAACAAATCCTAAATCCTACACACTGGACCTTTAAATGACAAAAACATGTTTGTCCATGTCCTGTGGAGCGACAAGCTTTTTCTGATGTTTGGCCAAACAAAATCATTGCGACTAACTGTTGGAAAATTAAATCTGTTTACAATGCTACTGTCATAACGGATAATAAATCAGACCCAAAAGGAGAACGAGGAACAGTTTATTGAACAGTTCAGTGCAGTCAAATGCATAAAAACCAGAGGAGCTGAGCCAGGCGGGCAGTGGAGAGTATCGGACAGATCATGGAGCGTAGTGGTGAGGCGGGGAGAGTTGGCAGGAGATTCAGGTGGTGAGTGGCAAAAGGAGACAGAGCAGAAGTGTGACATCAGGAGAAACAATTATCAGGCAGAAACACAACTGGTAACAGGAGCGGAGGTAAGAGCCGAGACAAAGTACCAAAATGGGAATGAACTGCAGGGGTTGATTGTCTGACGAGTCTCAGGTGTGCAGGTGGGCTGGCGGCAGCAGGAGGGATCAGGGAGCCACGCCCAGCTCAGCTCAGACAATGACACAGAGAGAGAGAGAGAGAGAGAGAGAGAGAGAGAGAGAGAGAGAGAGAGAGATGAAACATGAAGGGAGGGACACACATAAGAAAGACAGGGACTAGAAAGAGAAGGACTGCAGCTATGGATAGGGTTTGGTTTGGTGAAGACACAAACACAGCTTAGTTAAGATCTTGGTTTGGATTAAAATAAGAAATTTGCTACGGTTGAGCAAAGATTTCATTTTGGGTTAAATTGACTCCACCCTCATCCTTATATGGACTTTTCGCTCCGTAGTAACACCTGACTTCCTCCTTTCCTCCTGTCAGCCATTAGACGTCTTTGCCGCTCGAGGATGTTATTCTGGGACACTTCCTGAAACAACTGATGCTGTCGTTCTTCTTGGGAGGACGGTCTCATCCTTTCTGAGTTGTGGAACATTAAAAGTACTTGCCTTGTCATGTAGCAGCAGCTCAAAACCTCGTCCATGTTCTTAGGATTCTTTGGATTAATTAGTCTTTTCCTCTTTTTGTGATCTGTCGTTGTTGGAATGTACTGAGCTTTGAAAGCTGTTGCAATGACAGGTGGAGGACAGACTGAAAAGAGCACACACTGCTGCAATTCACAGTGTGCAGCACTGGTTATACAACCACCTGAGGTAGAAATGACCAAACTGTACTTTCCCAACAATCCCAAATATTTACTTAGAGGTAAAGTTTATTCCTGAAACCTTATTTTTATTTGCCGCCACACAGAAAAGTTCAATTAGCTCCAGTATTGAAGCCCAAACAGAAATGGAGGAGCTGCAGCTTATGGCAGTGTCTTGCTATGATGTCGTTTGCTTTCAACTCAACACTTTTTGGAAGGGATAATTAAATGTTATGTCGTTGTTACATTTAATTGTCATCCTCAGTGCAGAGTGAAGTCAAGTTCTGGTACTTTTTAACATAGAAACTGGGGGGAAAAGGGTATTTTTTCATCCAAAAAAACATCACCATGGGTATCAGCTGCAGTCTGCGCATTCCTTCTTCCTCTTTCATCACTTCATTGTTGTCATTATCTCCTCTTAGATTCCTTCCTTTCGCTGCCTCACTTCCTCTCAACATTACATCAGCTTACCTCCCCTCATTCCTTTTCTCTCCCTGTTTTTTCCACCTTCAAAATATCTCCTGTCTCCCACTCCGCGTTTACACTTCAAAGCCTCTCACTCTTAGCCATGAGCTTATTATTATTTTGTAAATCAAGTGCTCTCAAGTGTTTCTGCTGCCTGCCAGGGCCACAGATAAGCTGGAAACAATGATCCCTGGACAGAGTCTCGTCGACTTGAAAGGATCAGATAATCAAATGAACCTGTTGGCATATAGACATATTCTGTCCATTGCACCGGCCATATTTATATTCTTAAAATGTAATTTTCATGCAGTTTGCAGCCTTATACTTATCAGTGCATTTTTTATTTCCTGTGTGTACAGCACAGCCTGCATGATCGGGTGCCATATAAATAAACGCCTTGCCTTTCCTAGTTGCCTCTTATGTGATCTAATGTCATTTTACTGGACTGTTTTGACACTGGACTTTGTTGAAGGAAACATTTTAAAGGCATGGACTGGAGCCTGAAACCACTTTCAGCTTGACTGACAGCCAAACGCTTGCTCGAAAGGTTTTATCCAAGGAGCGCAGGTGCTTGCTTATAGTAAAACCACACTCCAGTGAACACGAAGATACATTTGACGAGAGGAAAACTTCAACTCCTCTCTTTGTTTGCTGTTAAAGAGATATTTGGTTAATTCAATGCAGTTTTTTTTATTCATTCCAGCTCCTTAGATGTTGCTGTTCTCATTCCTTGTCTGCTGTCACTGAGATTTCAGTAGAATGAACGTTAATTGAAGTCCCTCCCCACCACAGTGGATGTTTTAATAGACCTGTTATCCTCACACAAAACTGAACCTCACATATTTCATGAAGCTGAGTAAACCCAGAGGAAGGCTTTGACTGCTGTCATTACATCCCATCGTTGACACTGTTTCCCCTCAAATGCAAATACATTAGGCGGAGAAGCATGTCTAACACGCATGCACATCTACAGACAAAGAGATGCAACAGGAACAAAGTGTGAAAGATTTTTTGGGAAATCTGGCTGCCGCTGTCACCTGGAATTAATTGTCCTGATTGGACAGACCCAAAAATAAATCATTCCTCACAAATCATGCTGCAAAACTTGATTTAAACCATTTCATGCAGCCATGTCAAGCTTTAATGAATCCAACAGTTCTGTTACTCTCTCTCTCTTACTCTTAAATGTGACTCTTTCTTTGATGGACAGCTGCTTCCACAGCAGCCACTGATTTGAAATTGGACACTCAGTCTAATTATCAGGTTAAGTGCTGTCAGCAGGAATACTAACAATTTCCCCATTGATCTGGAGCCTTGATGTTATGTGCTAAAGGCACAGATTTGCACAGCCGCTGTTTCCTTGCTGCTCTTGTCACCGTGCTGAAAGCAATTTGAACTCAACTTTCTGTTGTGATATGTGTTCGTGTATTGACTTTTCTCTGGCATCAATTTAAAGCCTCTTGTTCATAAATGAAAAGCTGATCTTACATATTGAGCCGAAGTCTCGGCAATGACTCCGCACCCAAGCTGATGGCAAGGTGCTGCTCAGACCATTATTCATGTAATACAGCCTGAGGGCTCTGGATCGGGTCTTGACTGCATTGTAATGCACATTGGCATAACCCACACGCTCAGCACATTTGCTGCAGTGATCAACTGGTCTTGTTGCCATGTGGATGAACACTGCAGTACTACAGCTGGAGTAAGTTTAAAGCACTGTATGTTGAGTAGAGGTTGTAAAGTATCTTATTTCCCCCCTGGGATACATCCAGGTGTCTCCTCCCAGCAGCTAAGGACTCAAAGGTATTTTCATCACTCCATTTATTCATCCTTTTAGCATACAGAGGCTCTGAGAGCTTTCCCTCGGATCCACGAGCTCTTCCCTCCGTGAGATGCTTTGATTGACAAGTGATCTGCTGCTGTGCTCTCTGTTGTTGCCATGGTGACTCACTAACTTTTGGCATAATCTATTATCAACGAGTGTGTTTTATTTGTCTCCTTTTTTTTTTTCTTTTTTTTTTCTCTCAAGGCAAGTGAGTCTTATTTCACCCCGGTGAAGCATTTTGTTAGTCAATGTGGAAAATGACATCAGGGGAGCGCCTGTACAGTGGAGTGATGGCACAATGGGAGCTACAATTCAAAATCAATTGGCTGCACAGACACAATGCAACAGATAGTCTTTCAAGTCACATGTTTTCCTGACAAGTGACTTTTTGCTGCAAAACCCTCATACCTCCATGAGACATGCACCATGTCATGTCGTGTTTAAACATGGATGACGTATTTTTGTAGGCCAACCTGGAAATCAGAATTGAAATTGGAGACAAAAAAGCCAACAGGATTTTTCATCTGGGTGGAGAAGAAAATAAAATGTGTCAATCAAAATTTAGGACGTTTTGTTCAGCAAGATAGTCTCCACAAATGAACACCACTTTTAGGATTTTTGAAGCATAAATGCAATTGTTAGAAGTAAGTACGCTACACATGAACTACGCCACGGTCACGTGACTTCAGTGTCACCACCACTAGCTTCCTACAACACTATACTACACACACTTTACTGTAAACTGATAAATCTACAAGTTGGAAAGTTTAAGTCAGAATAGTTTGAAAGAGTGCAAGTATGAAAACAATGAGGACACGCTTTTTAAGAAACATAATTATTACCTAAAAAAACCCATCAACTTCAAATTGAGGGAACAGGAAGTGCAACAATGCCACTTTCTGCACCTTAACCGAGTAGATTTACTTGCGTTTAACCTGCATTCATTGTTTTATTGGGCACTTGGGGCAGCACAACAAGCTGCCACACTGACATAATTGTTCTGCACCCTTTTGCCTCCATTTGTTGTGTATTCACTGGCATGCAGCGCACAAACGGGTGTGTAGTACGAGGGGCTCCCTTGGATTTGCTGCTGGTTGTTGCAACAAAAAGTTAATAAACGCTTCTACAATCTCCACAACCTTTCTTAAAAAAAAAAAAAAAAAAAGACTTAAATACATGAGAACATTAAAGAAGCACTATTGATAAAAAGCCCATTATTTTACCTGCATGTGTTCTTCACCACATGGACAGTTGCTGCAGCAGAAAATGCTGACAGAGCATGTCTGAACATATCTACAATGACACTATGAACCTCATGTTACCCAATATGTCAAGATTTGACATTCTTAGTGTTTAACCTTTACTTGTTGCAGATATAATACAACTTTTGGCTCACGAGCATACTCTGAATAACCTGTTCAAATCCACGTTAATAGTTCAGGAGGAGGCTGCCAAAAAAAACTTGTGTGTTATGTGGAGGTGAAGGCTGCCGTGAAGGTAAATAGATAATGAAGGCAAATTAATTGTCATTCCATTTACACAGCTGCATATTTAGTATCCTAAAGTTTTGAAGGGTCCTCATAGACATCAAACAGTTTGTTGTCAGCAGCTTGAGTGTGTACCAAGCAGTCACTTCAGCTCCTTTCAAATAGAGTTCTTTGCGGAGGTGGCCTTGAAGGCAACAACAGCAGTCGAGGGAAGTAGCAGAGCTGGAATATGTAAAATGGTGAATAAAATGAGTCTCTTCAAAGGTAACGTGATTAGGGAAAAGATGCGTTTCACTGTACAGGCCCTTCCGTGGTGCGTGGAGGTGATCTGTGTACAATCACACAATCTGACCAATGATCTCGAGTTCATGCTGCTACTCTTTGATGCTTTTTAGTTACAGTCGGGATCATCAGGGCAAATTAGCCTTCATTTGGCCCTTCTCTCTGATCTCTGTGTCTCGTCCCTTCCTTTCTCTATCAGCCCTCGGAGACCTGCTCTTTTCATCACCAGGACTGTTTGATCTGAGCCTCTGAGCTCTGGTCTTCACTACACAGAAAAAGACTCACAAAGAGAGGCAGAGAAGACTCATTGTTTTCAAATTTTATTGTGCTCCCCATTTTCTACTGATATTTGTGTTATCATCTGTGTAATTATCAGTCCTTTTAATTTACTTGCAGCGTTGCTTTTATCATCCCTGCGCTTTGAATTTAGCAGAGGAAAGCCACAGGCACACTGAAATGTAACGCTCTCTCGTGCTTCCTGCCTTCCTGTCACTACAGACGAGACCGGGCCTGCATATTAAAACCAGAGCTGTCCTACGACACTGGCTTGTCTGGTGCTTATCAACGTACCACTGACAGACCCTGTGCCTGTCAGTGTCGGCCTTTCCTGTTTAATCTGCCCCCATGGCACCATCAAAGCATCAGTCGGGGGCATGGATGGCCTATAGGCCCACTGACTCAGTTAATGCCATGTGGGCAGAATGAGCCTTGGCTGACCGACCATTTTGTCTGGTTCTTTTATTGACACCGCCAGTTAAAAAGTTGGAATATCAAAAAAGATTGAGAAAGACTGAGAAATTGCCAGATGGGGATTGACTTTTGAATTAGACAATCAGTGAGGATTTTAAAAGACTTAAAATGATTCCGAAGGTGAAAAGAACAAACAAAAAAACAATGTATTAACCTTTTTTGGACACTTGGGGGCAGCAGAGCAATCTATTAAACACATTGCTTTAAAGAAGTTGATATGAAGATCTTATTAACTAGTTACCTGTTTATACACTCAGGACTGAATTAACATTCATTTCTTTTGTTTCAGTCTAAACCAACTCATTATGGAATACCTGACTCTTTATTTTTACCAGCTAGTCGCTAACAGTGCTGTTTCGTGCTCGACAGGCGGCATACCTTTGAGTTTTTAGGAGCTGGTAGAGACCAAAATAGAGCTAAAAGAAGAGTGAACATTGGACCAACATGTCTTCATACCGGAAAGGCTAAATAAGCCAATGACTGCCAAAACAACATGTGAACATTGGAGAGTACCAGGCGTACCAGACCTTTGTTGTACCGGTCCTTCGTTGTCACAGTTTTTTTTAGGTTTCGACACCAAAAATACTTGGTTAGATCTGGCAAAAGATCATTGTTTGGGTTAAAATATTTTACTCTTGTGTGTGCAAAGTTCAGTATGTTATGTAAATTTAATATCCACCCACCACACCTCCTCCACACGTGGACTTTCTTGCTCTCGACACTGCGTCGCCCGACTTCCTCCTTTGCTCCCGTCATGATCACTACAGCCACAAGAGGCCACCTAACAATAAACATAAATCTGGGCCTTAAAAACCTACACACACAACCCACGTGGTGAGAATGGGCTGAGTTCACTGTTCATAACTTGCCACTGTCCCGATTGGCCAAAAAAATCAGTTATTAAAGATTTAAAAAAAAAAAAAAAATACACCACAACAATCGTATCAAATCCAATTTTGGAGAACAAAAAGCACGAGTCGATGGCTTTGAGTCTCCCCCTTGCCTGCGGTGTATTCCATGCGCTTAAAGAGCAAAAACGTTCTTCCATTTTTAAAGAGGTGTGTGAAAAGCGAGTGACCCACCCGCCTCTCACACATTGGCTCATTTGTCGCTCAGCAGAATGGAACAGGTAAACAATTTAAACTGCATCAGGCACTATAGTATGAACTGTTGTCGGCCAGGAGGGGATAAACACGCCTGAGAGCTTTTCGAGCCTGATTCTACACTTTAACTTTCATGCTGTTGCCTGCACATATTAAATTATCTTTTATTATATGTGAACAGCTGTCAGTAAATGACAAGCCCGAGTGGATCCAGATAAATAACTAGCCCAACATGAAGTTAACCAGCTTTATCAGTCAGACCGTCAGGAGCCTTTCATCATCTTTTGCTTGAGCCTGCCAACAATAAATACCCTGATCCCATGTAATGATTTTTCCCTCTAACACCAGCTCTAATTCCTCTGTGTAATGAACTGTACACAGACAAGCCTGTCAACAGGAGTGACGGAGGGGAGAGCGGTGGCCCTGCTGAATTTGCTGCTGTGGTCATGAACACCAATCAGGGGACCGATCTGGGTTTTATGGGATCAGAGGATCTCTCCCTCTCTCTCCATCTCGTGCTTGCTTTCTCCTTGTCTTTCTCTTGTTTTGTGATTCTCTCGGTGCTTGTAGCCCCGTAGCCTCCTGGTGGTCAGGTGAAGCACAAAGAACAAAAAGGAAAGGAAGCGAGTGGGTAACCTTCATCACCTTGAAACTAGATACACAGGCCTCATTTTGTTGTCTTAAAATTGACCATATCTTAACCAAGATGAGCTCAGATTTAATAATAATAATCTTATGTTTCAATTCAAACACACTCACTTGCCTTGTCTTCATTAGTAACATTAGCATTCATTAGCGCTACGTGTGAAGTTTAGTTAACAGGAAGTGCACTCATCCTAATAATTAAATAATTAACTTGCAATTTCTTTTGAGATTTCAAGAAGAAAGCTCATATCGATGTTTTCAGTTGTATTTTTTTCCACATGGCATTTATTGCAAACTGTCACAGTTACCAAAAACAACTGTTACATTTTAACAGAAATACATTTTTTTTTTCTTCCATTATCCTCTAACCGAGCATGACATGCAGATAAAGATGTTTGACGCCCGTAGGGCACAGCCCTTCTTCAGCAAATGAGGGGATGGATGGAGACTCATAAAGCTTGTAGACTTACACGAGTAAATGCCCTGCCTTGGTGCCTGTTGCCTAGCTACCGCCTACATCCATCCTGTATGATTTTTATTCTATTTATTTTCTTTTTTCTCTCTTTTCTTTTGCAAGTGCAGTGAAGACTTGAATGAAGCTGATTACATAACACGCGTGTGTGCACCGTGTTCTGGACGTGTCTTTGTGCGCCGTTGTTTTATTCTGTCTGTCCTTTCACAGGTTTTCCCGATTAATATTTGTTTGCTGTCTCCCGTTTGTTTCACACTGAATGTTTTGCATCACAGTCGTCCACAGAGCGGTGATGCAAAATTTCACTGTGCATCAGGAACAGGCTCGTTTTTAAGGGACTGCCACATGGTGCACAGCACACGAGGCTAATGACGCTGAACTTTATGTGTTGAGACCATTTTCTCAGTGGAAAACAATGCAAGCACACAGCAGCCCGAAAAGACAGATTTCCTAAGGATTGAAATGCCACTTCACACTTGAGAGACCAACGAGTGCTACTTCCAAATATGTCTTGAATCTAAAGCAGTGTTACCTCCATACAGTCAGCACTTTCAATGTTATTTCCGCTTCTTTTTATCATTTTATCATATCTGCTCCATCATAGGCCCATGTGTCACTGTCACTTTTTTCCTGTCAGTGCTTTTCAACAAAGGCATCTATCTGTTAGATTTACTTATCCGTTGACGACATTTTGCCATTCAGTTGATTTGTCCTTCAAACCGTGAGCGCTGCAAACAGCAGAGGAGAGAAATCGCAGTCACAGAGAGCAGTGTGCCAGCAGCAGTGATGACTATGTAAAGACAGAGGGCGAAACTCGGCCCGTGCCACGGTTGTATATGGATTGTAAAATAAAAGTCCCTTTAAACATTCAGCATGCTGTGCAATAAATATATTAAGCAAGTCCAATAATGCCTGTGTGTTTTTCAGGAGGAACAAAGAGACAGTGTGTGCTCACCGCTGAGGCTCAGTGGCTGAAATGTGGCTGTTGGGTTCAAGAGAGATGGAAGAAACCGAGTTCACAGCTGGAACGTCACAGTAGGTTTACGCTCATTTCATTCCTTTCTCTTTGCTGCGCTGCAATCATTGCTCAGGCTCTGCAGTGAGTTAGAATCACTGGACATTTTAAGTGGTGCATGTATGTGGTTTTTGCACTGTTTGGTGCCATTTGCAAGGACATTTGAAAACTTTTGATGGTAAATTGGATGTTTTTTGCACTTTCATGACATTGAATGCAACTTTCAAGCAGACAACGGAAACTTGGAGCACCTATTGTGAATCATAGGTTAGCTGCCAATTTAAATTCCTTGCTATTTTCCTTGGTAAATAAGGCAGAGTTATTGACAACTTTGGGTGAATGAAAGCCTTTCATGCCTTATTTCTCCTTGTTGAACTTGTTGAACAGTTCCTCTGCTCTACTGCATCTTCTCTATAGGAAAAAATGGGCTCAGTATATCATCTCTTACATGAGAGAAATACATGAAAAACATTTGAGGGGAGACAGGATCTCAAAAATCATAACATTTGACAACAAAGTTAAGTGGTCCTCGCGATAATAACTTGAGAGCTATAAATTAATGTGGGGATAATATAATTTAACCGGCAAATGTTTGACGCTGACATTTACTTAATGAGGAGAGATAGTAATCTGCGGGAGATGAGAAGAGCAGATTCAGAGCCCGCTCTTGTTCCCTCCTATGGACTGTTAACCTTTGCTGTTCGAACAGGGTTTGTTGAATATATTGATGAAATTAGCCCTCTCGGATGCTTTTGGGCAGTGTTTGTGCTGCGTTTGGTGAGTCAGGCGCAGCTCCGGGCAGATGGTGGTCGGAGCGGTACATAAGGTACGCTTGATATTCATCAGGAGAGCTGACCTCTGCCATGACGCATTCAAGCATCCAACAAACCTCACTCGGAGTTCACCTCTGCATCAGAAATGGAAGCAGAAGCTCAAAAACAATACAAAAGCCATTTTTCAGCTCTCAGTCTGGCGCCACTGCCCCTCTCGCATGGTTTAGTTGGGTAAAAACAGGGATATTCTGACAAAATTCACTTTGAGTGTTTACGTAGGTTTGCAGAATGAACACCTGTGCTGATCCAAGGTCAGTTATTTGAAGAATTTGCTTCCATTTCGCAGGGTTGATATTAAAAGTAAAACGCACACGCCCACGCTCAGCCCTGAAATTCTTCCTCAAGTAAAAACCTCGAGCTGCAGTCACTTAAAGTTTTGTTCGCTGAGAAAGATCTTTGACATCCGGAATAAACCGCTTTTTGCTTCACGCTGCATTAGCTGCTTAAAACTTGAAATAGTTTACTCAACAATGGCAAGTCTAAATTTTTGACTTATTTCTCTGTAAATCAAAGGAATACGAAGGCTGATGTGAAATATGAGTGCATCATTACTTATACTCATTTATAGGCAACTGGTAAGATTTATGAGATTATGTGGTTACACAGCAGGCTCTTAGTCACCAAAAAGAATTATTATATTAGTGGATATAATTGGCCTTTTTAGCTTTGTCAACAGGGAATTCAATTTTCACAGAAATCTCTCTTATTTGATATTTCTATAATTGTTAACGCTCAAACATTCATGTTGTTCACTGGGTGTTCAAGGGCACATGGAAACACACACACACACACACACACACACTGTGTCTATCCATTAAAGGCTGCTAAACTGCTAATGAACAGGCAATTAAGTTTTATACAAACCGTGTCTTGGCGCTGTTGTTTATTGCAGCTTTATGCAGTGTAAAGGGTTGTGACCTTCTCTCCAAACAGTCAAGCACACACACATGCACACACACACACACACATTGGCAAGTTTATTGAGCATCTCGTTTTCACACATGCACACAGACACACGCAAACACACACGCAGTCCACCTGGTACACTGTATGAACGGACGTGATACCTGTGAGAATGTGTCACCGTGCTCTGTTCCCACTGCATCACTGGATGGGATCAGTGTGTGTGTGTGTGTGTGTGTGTGTGTGTGTGTGTGTGTGTGTGTGTGTGTGTGTGTGTGTGGTGGGGAAGGAAATATCTGTGTTTGCACACTTCTGTTTTTGTGGTGTTAAAAACATGTTTTTAGCATCTGTCTAAGAGATGAGACCAAGAGTAAACATTGAAACAGTGTATTTACTTGTGCGTGTGTGTGTGTGTGTGTGTGTGTGTGTGTGTGTGTGTGTGTGTGTGTGTGTGTGTGTGTGTGAAGGGGAGGAAGGATGAGGAGGGGGATCTAGGACAGGTGCTTTAAGAGAACCCCTTTGACTAATGGTCTCTTCACTAATTAAGTTTAGGCTCTTTATGTGCATATGTATGTGTGTGTGTGTGTGTGTGTGTGTGTGTGTGTGTGTGTGTGTGTGCACTTGTCTATTCATGGGGAAGGTTTGCTTTTCCACTCTCTCACCCTTTGATTATCTTTTTTTAACCCATCCAAAAGCACATTCAGTCTACTCAAGTCTGAGCCGCTCGCTTTGAAGCTTCCACTTGTTGCTATTTTAAAACACCGGAATTAAATATATTATGACATTTGGCCATTTTCTTCTCAGATACCACGGTTGCAATATGTGCAAGTGTTTTGTTTTTCTTCCTTCATTTTAGCAGATTCACCTCTGAAACAGTTTAGAGCATCAGGGAACGATAGCAGTGTCTAAAATAAAAGTAAGGATGATATTTGTCATGATAACAATAGAACTGTTTTAGATTCTTGTCAGCAGCAAAAAGAAGTGTCACTGTGGAACCAATTCAGGGTGAGATATATCCATTACTCATACCCAACCTGAGCAACTTGACAACTATATTCATCACATCAGAGAGAGACAGCACTGACCGCACCGTGTCTGATCGGTACGTCCAATGTAGAAACCAAAGGTGACGTTTTAACGCAGATTTTCTTGATCATAGTCGTTTTTTTTGTACTTTTGTTGCAGCTACAGCTACCGTTGCATCAACTTTGAGTCATCTCAACAGGCTGTTACACCATCAGTGTCTTACATGTAAGGCTGATCCGCACATTTGTCAGTTTTACCAAAATAATGGCGTACACACATGGAAATGAAAGGAAAGTATGAGCAGAGAGAGAGACACACACAAAACCTGCCTGTTGTGTATGAATCCCTGTTCCCTCGTCATTGTTCACTGTTATTTAACCGTTATGAAGAATTATTAGTCTGATCTTTTCATGTAAAGTCAAAATTGCTGCAGAATAACTTTAATGACCTGCTGTTAAATTTTGGGAGATGTACTCCGGGGTGCAGATTGATATAAAACAGAGGTGGCTCAGTCTCTATGTGTAAAAATAAGCCTGCATTCGCCAGCAGGGAGGATGGTCTTTAGCCTGAGTGGGAGTTGTTGGCTGAAATGAAAGAAGAGAGAGAAGTATTTTAAGGATGATACTGCTGCTGGTGAGATTTTTTTTTTTTTTCTTTTATTGTCGCACACCATTACATTCAGTTGTCTTCTTCATATCAGGGATTCGGTTTCTGGCTCTTTCAAACCTGCTCCGGAGAAATGAGATTTGTTGAAGTCCGGTTTGATTTGCTCTGCTATTTGTCACAAAGGCTTTCTTTATCAGCGCTCAGTGTTGCTGTGTTTGGTTTTAATCAAATGGCTGATTGAAGATTCACATCCATCAGCACGGCATGTTGAAAGAGAGGCAGAAAAAGTGACTCCATGTTATCAGGATTTGGATTTATATTTGGACTTTAACAGCTGTAAATGTGACACGTTTTAGCTGTAATTAAGACGTTTCTTTGAGGATTCTGTCTTTGTGTATGAGTCAAACTGAAGTTCATAGACAATCAAAAAATAAAGGAACTTTAAGGGACGGTTAACAAACCGTTTTTGAGGAGAGACACTGCCAAGAAGAGCAAGTGCATCCAGACCAAATTTAAACTGCAAGCTTAAGCAAGTTGAATCGTGCCTGCCACCCACAAGCTATTTTCCACCTGCTGCCCACCTACGTCAACAATAGTGAAGCAGAGTCCAGGATAAACACAAACACAAACAGACACAACAGAGTGCACATGGTGGCTACACTCCTCAGATTAACCTTCATCCTCCCTGATGAGACCTGTTGTCGTCACCTGGAGCGCTCTGCATCCAACACAATATGGACACCGTACTGAAACAATGCTCACCCATTATCTCACTCTGAGATAATGTGACATTTTTTAAATTGTGGGCTAAAGAGGCAGGGCTAAAGCAGCGCTCCTGACCTGCAGGTCAAACTGGGTCTATCCAACAAGAAACATCCAATTTACTCTGAAAAGCTCCTGCAAGGCAATTAAATATCTGTGTTAAAACAAATGTGTTTTTCCAAGTTGTGCTTAGCCTTGGTCAAGGGGTGCACTCAAAAAATAAAACATCGCCTATTACCACATAAAACTACGTCTTGGTTATTTTAATGAGCATTCACTTTGCTTTCCCATTGCAAAGACAACACAACCCTGTAATCAGGGAGAGAGACGGAGAGATAGCGAGAGGGGGAAGAGGAGAGGAGGGGATCGGGTTTCTCAGCCGCCCTGTACCCTAATCCTGGATTTGGAAACGGGATGAAGAGGACGCAGGTAAGAACAAACACAAGTAATAACAGCACTGACATGAGATTGGTCGGTGGGGGTGAGCGGCTTGATAGGAAATAGGGGGGCTCGTAGGTCGGGAGAGGGGTGGTTAGTTGTAGGTGGGTGGGATATAAATACCTGCAGTAGGCAAGGGCGGCAAAATGTTGAGGGCATGACAGACCCCGGCTTACCTGCATCTATAATAGAGAAAAAGAGACGGGGACATGCATTGCAGAGGCCTTAATGAAAGAAAACTCAGCAGCTGAGAAAAACCTTTGAGCAGAAATACGGGTGATAGTGACTTGAACCTGAAGCTCATCACTATTCATCTTGGAGAGTCTTGGCTGAGGGTGCAGATGTGCCGAAATCTGTGAAGAGTTCTGGCTGAAGTGCTGACATCCATTTCTCTTTGAGGGAAAAAAAAAAAAAAAAAGGTAACCGATCACAGTTTTCTACCTGCATATTCCCAAGCGACTTAAGTGAGAACTACGTTTGAGTGTGCTGGGGCGAAGAGGACAAGAAAAGAAGACGATACGAAGGGGTGACAGAAGACAAGACACAGCGGGATAAGGACAAGGCAGAACAAGAGGAGACAACACCAAGTGTGACGAAATACAACAAAGGAGATTTCAAGAAGACAATACAAGAGAAGACGCAGGACAAGGAAAGCAACAAGACCAAAGAAAGCGAGAGAGGACAAAGCAAAGAAAGCAATTAAGGGATCGCTGCAAGCTTGAGTGCACCATTGGAAGCATTTCGAAGGAGGCCAGAGAAGAATGGCATGCCAGGCATTCGGCGCTGACTCTTTCGCCCCTCTTGCAGTAGACTCACCTTTGCCAATCCTCATGCACCACGCCTCAACCAGTGACTGCCTGCCAACCACCTCCCATGTTCACAGCAAAGTTTCTCCAGGTAAGCTGGCCTCGAACGGCCTTCTGTCCAGCAAACATCTTCTGTTTCATTCTCTTCTCGGGTGCTTCACCTTTGCCAAACTTGTTCTGCAAATGCCGCAAAGTAAGAGAAGGATGGAAGTTTGTAGGGCCTGAACGATATGGATCATAACCCACATACGCTGTCATGATGTTAAATCCCAGCTGTGGGATGGCAGTCCACTCACAACCACTTCAATCTCCCACTTCAGCCTTGGGAAGCTATACACAAATAGGCACTGGCAGGGATGCTTGTGCTGGTGGTGATGATGCTATGGATTATACACGAGGTCCCATCAATTGGTGGTGCAAGCGAGTTATGTCTCATGTGAGGCTGCAAGTTGCTCCCATAGACCTCTAATTGACCCAGCCATGCTCGCCCACGTCCTGCTTGTGCCTCCTTATCGCACACAGTTGTGTTCTCAGGCAATGGGGAGGATGAATTGGATTAAAAACTACATTTATTCAAAGCCAATCCAAATTATGTAAATGTATCTAATCAGCTGCCCAGCTGTCTCTACTCAGTGGATAATTGCTTTGAGGATATGTTATCAGTTTGACAAACTCCCCAAGGTCTTTTTCACGATGTAGCATTGTGGAGAAAACTTCCTGGGGCTTCAGTGCCTGATTGTTATAGCTGAGAATAGAGTGGATTACATCATGCAGAACATTAGTCATACAATACATTTATATAGCAGGTCAAACTTATCCTAAAATAAAATGCATTTTTCTACTCAGACTACACTGTATGTGGATTTTTGAGCATGCTGCTTTGCTGCAATACAATATTTACCTGGTCTATATTACGTTTCTAGATAAAAGGACTGTTAATACAAAGGCAAATAAAAGATGTCACCATTGAAAATAAAGGGAAAATGTAGTAAGATTTGTAATAGTGAAAGAAGCGAAAATAGCAATTATGACAGGAGTATTTTTGGTGCATCTTAGCAATACCAGGGCGCATGCATTAGTGTTTGAAGTGAACATCAAGCCGCACACAAAGATGAATACATGAATAATTATGCGATTGGCAGAGGAGATGACCAGAGCAATGTTATGGCAACTGTATTTAGAGACACTTAGCCGAGCAGAGCATCCACAGAAACAGAGGTTTTAAAGAGAAGCCTTGATCTAGCTGGAGATCGATTTTTCTGATAAATGTAACAAGAGGATTTTTATGTTGATTTTCCTGGTTTTACAAGCACATTTTGGCTACTTCATAGCTTCATTCCAGACCTGGACCTGGCTTCAGTTCTCTCCAGTGTCCAGTTTAAAGAATAAATGCGTTCCGCTCAGACTGTAATCACATCTGTTCATATCAGGGTGATTAAATTGATGAAAGCTCAGATATTCATCCTCATCTTTCTCTCCTTTTTTGTCTGATATGATGGAGATTTCTTTGCGAGCAAAGCTGGCCAAGATGATTCACATTATGTTTCTGATTAGAGAAATAAAAGAATATCTTTAATGGACCTACACTGCAAGAAACTGCATGTCAGTGGAGTTTAATGCCAGTGCAGAGGCACCTCCGCATTGTGCATTTCTGTAAGAAGCAATTTGTTCTGAAATTACATTTAAAGATCTTATGGCAACACATAGCAGCTGTTTGAATAACACTTTTCAAAGCTAAACGCTCATGTGAACTGTAGTTAGAGCTGACCTCCACTCCACATCTCTCCAGTGCTTAGCTTGCTGATCTTTTGTTTTCAGGTAAGATTGTAACCTCATTTGTCTCCATCAGTATCATCTGGGCTGTCCCTGGGTCAGTCCTCCAAGCGCTCACACATGCACCTGTCCACCTCGTCCCTCGGCAATGCTCTTGGCAACGCCCCCCCGAGCCTACATTACCCAGTCACCCCCTGTCACTACAGCAACCAGCAGGCCACCTATGGCATGATGGCAGGTGAGTGGCGGTGATGGCATTTGTGCAGGACTGTGCTTTAAGATTTAGGGGCATCTACTGGCAGAAATGTCAGCAGTGATAACGACAGAAAATATGATTTGGATGAAGATAACGAAGAGGACGATGTTTCTTCTAACCAACCTGGCACAAACCAGTTCCGGATGCATTGAAATCAAGTCTCATAATCCACAGTCTGAGCTGGTCTGCCACTAAATTATTCAGTTCCATGTGTTGACATTATGCTGTCGCTATCTGCATCCTGAAGTAATGCCATTGCCAGGTGTGATCACGGAGATGGACACAGAGTTATCATCATTAACCAATCCAATCAAAAATCACAGTCGCTGTGATATTACAATGCAGAACGAATGATGACTATGATGGAGGTTTTGATGATGATTATTGTGCAGACAAAGACATTACAAGGGTAACGGCGACTGTGATTATGATAATAAAGGCCTCTCTCTCTCCCTCCCTCTCCCTCTCTCTGTAGCTCAGGAGATGCTCTCTGCCAGTATTTCTCAGTCTCGTATCCTGCAAACATGTGGTGTAGCTCACCCTAACATGGTGAGCGGTGCAAACCCATTGCAAGGTAATGATCAGATACACACTCTCGCTATCAGTCTATCACACATATACACATGCAGACACACATACACACACACATAAATAATCATACCATCTCCTGGCCTCCAGTTAAACTGATGAAATCGAGCAGACAATTGGTTTACTCCCATTTAATTTAAAATTTGCCAGCAGTTAAAATCAATGTCAGGCCTGATTACTTCTCCTAGCGCCTTGGCTCTTTAGCGCACTTGTTAAACATAACTGTCAAAGACGACTTGCCACTTCCTGGTTATGTGAAAACAGTCAGGAGGAATGGTGTTGGTATTTTCAGATTTTCTATTTTCTCAATGGCACAAAACTTGACAGTCAGCATTTAGCCACAAATAGATTTATCAAGCAATGCAGTTTTAAGTAATTTCTACTTGCACTAATTTTGCAACATTTCATATTAATGCTCGCTATTTATCATATATATTCAGTTTACTGTGAAATATTAAGGTTTAAAGAGAAGCTTTCAGGGGCCCTGAGTCAGCCCGGCACATTTTGCATCGAATCATCACTTCTGGGGACAAATATAATTACTATAATGGACCAGTTTTGATTTTGTCTTTCAAGAGATATTATGCCATGTCAGTAAAATGAACACCACTGTCCCTCCCTCTCTGAAATCACTTTAAAGCGATAATTGTTGCTGTGCTCAATTGAGACTGGCACAATGGTTTTTTTTTTTTTTCTTTTTCAGTCTTTAGCAACTCAGCGATGACACAGAGTATAAGAAACACCCAGGCCTATTCAAGAAGTCGAATCTATCGGACAGGACGCCACTGTACAGGTGTCCTGCATACTAATCCCTCTGAATAATTATAAAATAATGAAAAACCGAGAAAAGCAGAGACAAAAAAGAAAGACAGACTAAGAATGAGGGCATAAAACACCTTTCAAAGCCTGAGATAGATTTAAAAAAAAAATTTAATTTCTGATGTATCTCTTTGTGAAAGAAAGTATAATTCAACTATTCTAATTCTGTATGATATAATTAAGTGGGAGCAAATACAGACCAAAGAGAAAAATGACCTAAAATGTAACCCTGGGTGCACAGAACAATTAACATTTGCAGAGGGAAAAGGAAGCTTCATTTAACAGACAAGACTGTTAAAAAGCAGGACTTTAACCACTCGAGTGTGGACCCCGTGACATCGACCCGCTCCTGTAAATGCTCTCATAAAATTGTGTGGTCTGCAGTGCTGCGCTGAAATACAGATTAAGATTAAAGTTAAACAGCTGGCCATATTTAATACCATCAGGAGGTCATTTGTCACTCTAATGAACTCTGTCAGTCAGCTAGTTTGCAGCATTTGTCTACACGCTTAGTAAGGAAAGATAAATGGATGTATTGGAAGATAATTATGAAGGACAAAAGGATGCAGCTTAGCTTGAAATAGATGAAGTATTAACAATTAAAAAGACTGACAAACCAACTGTGTAAGATCTTTGTTAAGACACACACATCAAGTGTGCATGTGGTGGAACGCATGTGAGAAAATCACAACATGAAACTTGTTCAAAGCGGTCAACAACAGCACTCGGCAGGAGGATCTTTCAGCGGAACGGGCAATAACAGAGTTAATAGCGTTAAAGAGAATTGTCTAATTACGTGAACTGGATGAGATGAGGTCAGGGAAGAAATTGGCCCTTTCATTTTTAAAGCTGCACTAATCTATTTTTTTATAGCAACAATGGATCAACTGAATGAATGAAAGTGCGGTGTGAAAGGTGTTGCTTTATGAGCCCACGGAGAGTTATCAAGTCTGCAGTTCCTCTCAGATATCTGCAGCTTTTCAGCCTCCTTTGCCTTGTCAACCTTGTTTTCAGCCACTGCAGCAAAAACAGGCTGATACTGTTCCCTACCTGCCCAGCACACGGCACACAGCGGAGAATATTGCAGCTAAATAAGCAGATATTTTTCCCAGTAGACGGTGGAGACCAAAACTGCGCTCAGACAGACATTGAATGCCAGTATTTCTTCCCATCTGCTGTATAAATAGGCCAATGTTTGCTAAGACAGTGGCTGCAGCAACTTTATAGTGTGATAGAAAGTAAATCCTGTGGTTTCAGCATGTTTTGGCATGTAAAGAAAATCGACATCTACATCATGAAGTTAGTGCGTTCGTCAGTTTGCCTTGTCCTGGCTCAGCACGAAGCTGCTGGTGCTGCCACACTCTCTGGATGGTGCACATCCAGTATAACAGCCAGAGGGTCTATGTCCATGTACACAAAGGCTTGTTAGGTGCTTTCACAAACCCACGTGTGTTTTGAAAGGGGGTTTGCTGTCCAGTCTGTCTCCACAGTACACAAACAACGGCTGTGTGCACCGCAGCATAGCTTTATGTACACTCCTCAGGGAGCAGCGGTGCAGGCACAAACGAAGCCCTCTCTCTTCCCCCAGCATGGTGAGGAGAACAGGATGCCTCAAGCTGAACAAACATTCCCCAAAAGAACTGCCGATGTTGTCAGGTGTAGAGAGTTTTTCCCCAAATTCCTCCTCACCAGGAACAAACAAAAAAGGTGCTTTTCATAGGGCGCTCACTCTCTCCTCTGATGCTGATGTTAAGGCGATTGCAGGAAGGCAGACACACACTGTGCCTAGATATTACCTGTAAGACTTAGAAAGAGATTCTAAGAGAGTCCAACCTCTCCCTGACACCTTCAGGACAGAAGAAACCCACTGATGCAGACAGTTTCAGTGTAGAATCTGCCATATTGCTCTCTGACTGCTGTATAGATCCAGCTGAACAATTCAGCAGGTCAATGACAGCATCTTTTTCTCTGCTTCACTTCGGTAACCCACCCACTGCCACTGTGTTCCTTCAGGGAGAGTCCAAAATGGCTCAAACCCTGCTGCTGTCAGGCAATATTTAGCTATGAAATATGATGAAGCTTTCATGGAAATGTTGTTACTGTGGGTTCAGTAGAAAAGATACTGTAATGTGTTACACATGCTCAAGTTATATGAGGATTTTATAGGCTCACTCAGACTGGCTGAGTAGATAGATGTAAACATTATAGCCCTGAGCAAAACCAATCATGCCTTTAGCCAACAGAGTCCTGATGAGATGAAACCTGTGTGACAGTTTCTAATATTTAGTTTACCCTCACACCAGCACAATACAGTGTAAGAGCACCACAAAGTACAGCCTCCATGAAGTTGAAACTGAGCATTACAACATTCATGCCGATGGGATTTGTTGCAGCGGTGTCGTGCTAGACTTTTAGCCAGGTGTACATGATAAACTGGCTGTGCACGGCCTCTACATTGCAACCTCCTGTCGAGTATCTCTGACAAATAACACCTGATAGCAAAAATCTGAAATCACTGGATCTGTAAATTCAGGTACAGCAGTTGCAGAACAACTGCACTACAAACCCACTGACACAAGAGGGGAGTGTTGCATTGCTCAGTATAAATTAGGTTTCAGCAATTTTGATACTATCAAAAGCAAGCAATCTTCATGGGATAGTGGATAGAAGCCAACATTTGGCTGCTGCCAGACTTTAAATTAGGTATTGCATACATGGTCTGCTCCTATAGTATGATGAGTGTGCTGTTTTTCCTCCCCTGCAGCTGTGGAGAGTGTTGTTGTGCTGAGAAGAATCATATTCCAAGTCATGACTGGTCAAACACCCATCTGGTACTCTGGCAGTAATATGTCATTAACACTGACAACAGCAGCTACGGGCACCAGCTCCACTGCATCCAACCAGTCAACACTAAGAGCCACCTGTAAGATAAGAATCTTCAATATGAAGGTTGTAGCCTGTGTGTACATAAGTATGGCAAACCTGTGTGAAAAGGTATTCTACAAAGCAGAGATGTTTCAAAGAAGTGACCTCATCTTTGTGTGGCGAGAAAAAGGGTTTTCTCATTTGCAAAGTTAAGAATTGAGGTGAAAGATCTCGATGTTTGACTACCGTGTGCTGGCGAACAGAGCCAAGTGATGAACAGAGAAAAAGATAAAAACACAGGCTCGTAGATTCCAGCACTTTTTATTCCTAGCAGCTCAGCGTGTCTCGTGGGGTCACATCAAGACCTTTTGTGCTGTCAAAAGGAAGGCTGTCGGAATACACATGGGAATAGTGGCCGTGCTGCTTTCAGTACCCCTTGGACAGAGACTCCCTTGTGGCTCTTACCAGCTAATTTTCCTCTCTGCCTTTCCTCTCGGCCCTGCCTCTCTGTCTCCTTCTCTAGGGTCTCTTACTCCTTGCTTGTACAAGTTTCCGGATCATGGTCTAAGTAGTGGTTCCTGTGCATTAAGCCACGGTTTCTCCTCACTGCCCTCGGCCTTCCTCTCAACTGATGAGGCCCCTGGGGGCCCCAGTGTTGTAGAGATGAAAACTGACGCCCAAAGGAAGAGCATGCGGGACCCAGAGGATGCCCCTGCCATGGACTCCCCGCAGATACGAGAGCTGGAGATGTTTGCCAACGACTTCAAAATACGGAGGATCAAACTTGGTGAGTATTATTACTAGATGTTTCATACCACTGTAATTGCAGTCGAATGCCTTTCCACAGACGCTTATGCTGTTTGCACTCACCTTGCTGCTTCTCTGCTTGTGTTCCTTCTATTAAGTATTTCTTTTCTTGTGTCATTTTGACCGCCAGGCTACACGCAGACAAATGTAGGCGAGGCTCTCGCTGCAGTGCACGGGTCAGAGTTCAGCCAGACTACAATCTGCCGCTTTGAAAACCTGCAGCTGAGCTTTAAGAACGCCTGCAAGCTCAAGGCCATCCTGGCTAAATGGCTTGACGAAGCTGAGCTAGCAGGAGGTGAGTCACACACACACATCCACCCCACTCCATCGACCTCCATTTAGAGTATTTATCTAACCTTTACTTGGATATCTCATCTCGCTGAGGTGCGATAACTTGCTCATCCTTTTTGAAATATGCTCAATTGAAAACAGCACAAAGACAGTGTATTTGATGTTTAACCTTCAAAAAAGTTGGAACAGGAGCAACTAAAGACTATGAAAGTTGTGGAATGCTCCAAAAACACCTGTTTGGAGCATTCCACAGGTAAACAGGTTCATTGGTAACAGGTGATAGTATCATGATTGGGTATGAAGGGGCATCCTGGAAAGGCTCAGTCCTTCACAAGCGAGGATGGAGCGAGGTTCACCACTTTGTGAACACATGATTGTTAAAAGGAGATTATTACATGAGCTAAGGAACACTTTGTGAAACCGTTGTCGGTAAACAGTTTGCTTTACACAGCATCCGAACTTTTTGGGAATCAGGGTTGCAAGTTATAAATGTACATTTGATTTAGTGTAATAGGAGCTGCCAGAAATGACTGTTTATAGCCTCGCTTTGCTTGCATGGTCTGGGACTGTGGCTCCCAACCTTTTTGCCATTTGACCCCCTAAAACATTAACCAGTACCTACTCATGAGTTCTCAACACACTCATTTGAAACCACTTTAAAGAGATTCATAATAATAATAATAAAAGATTTAAGGAATGTTGTGTAGCAGAAATGTGTTCTTTCTTCTTTCCTACCCTGTTACTCTTCTGAACCCTCAGATTTATCTTGTGACCCCTTGGAGGGGTCCCAATTCTTTGGCTGAGAGCAATTTAGGAGCTGAAGTATTTGGTTTTTTTAAGATATGAGACACTTCTATTTATTCCAAAGGTCACAGATGAGCAATTAATCAGGATATTTAGCTCCAGCAGGTTAACTTAAGGTACCAGTTGCTCAGTCAGCCGGTGATTCGCATTATTAGTCAGCTGACCTGTTACTTTATTTTGAGGTGATTAAAATTTTATCATCAAAACCACAAGTTAAAGTAACAACATATTCTTTGTCCTTCTTGCAGCCTTGTACAATGATAAAATAGGAATGAATGAGCGGAAGAGGAAACGGAGAACAACTATCAGGTATCAATAGTAAGGAGTAAATATACAATACATGCCAGACAATGTTTAGTTTCACTGAGTTCATCTTCTCTCCTCCTTTGCTTGATTCCCGCTGCAGCCTGGGAGCTAAGGAGGCTCTGGAGCGAAGCTTTATGGAAAAAAGTAAGCCATCCTCCCAGGAAATAGCCCGGATCGCCAAAGGCCTCCACCTGGAAAAGGAGGTGGTCAGAGTCTGGTTCTGCAACAGGCGGCAAAGAGAGAAACGGGTCAAAACCAGCCTCAACCTCAGCTCCTGTCTGACCAAAATCAGCCCAAACTGCATCCCCCAGATGAGTAAACCACAAAGACCAATGGCGTAACTTCATCCGTTCACCTGTAGTCCGATGGAGGCTCCGACTGAAAGTGTGTTTCTTTTAAAATCAAACGTCTGACGGAAAACATTTCATCGTGTAGAGAGAAAGTTTTAGTCAACAGGAAGCAGCAAAACCTAAAACTTCACCCTGCATTAAGCAGCTGCTCATACCCTAACCCTAACCCTAACCCTAACCACAAACATCAATTTGACATTCAGGTGAGAACTGTCATCCTGTGATGGTCAACCTGACAAACACACAGTTTAACTTATTACAACCTGCTTCTATTCTTTCTCTTGACCTTGAATATAAATGAACCTTGCCGGTATTTTAATCTTCCCATATCCCAGAAAATGTTCCAAAAATGTAAATGTCAAAGAGCAGCCCAGCCAGTAGTGTTTCATTCTTGAAGTTGAACGCGTGAAGATAAAAGGTTTTCTTTAAGCGTCAGTGACCTGCTGGCGTGACGCAGCAGCAGCCAGGCCTCGTGTTTAAATGTCCTGAATCTTAGCTGTGCCTCGTTTGTTAATGCCTGTTGAAAGTCTATTAACTCCACAGACCAGAGGTAATTTAATCCATCAGCACCAGAGTGCAGATGAGTCCTCATATGTGCCTTTCTACAAACAATACTGTTCTTAACTAATTTTAAGCGAGAAGGGAAATTTTACTGTTGATTACATATTTAAACTGCAGGATTCTTTGTGTTGTAGTTGTTGTAGTTTGTGTGTTTGTAATTAGTGTCCTCTCATTAATTGCAAAATGTTTTTTTTTTATTATTTAAGTTAATATAACTGTGGTCAAGACATTAATATATTTAAAGTTTCACAGCAGCCTATTTATTTGAAATCTAATCTATTATATTGATCTTCTATGCTGAGTACAACCTCTTTGATTTATGGTTTGCAGTCAGGGATTTGTGAAGCTTTTGACATTTTTGCCAACAAATGGATCTGAGGTCTGCTTGATTTTTCATATTTGCTGATGTTATGCTTTTTGCTGTTGCTGCCTTGACAAAGTGTCATACGAAGAACATCAACCAGTCGCGACTCTGACCTGGTTGGGGTGACTGATGCAGAGCGTCTTCAGTGGAGACACACGCCGGCACACCACACCTTCCCTTTCAGACAAAGTTGAAGGCTTTATATTCAACTTACATCAAAGGAGAGAGGTAGAAATGAGAGTGTCACGCTGACACGGTGCAGAGACTGATCGGCCGTATGAGGAAGTATTGCCGGCAGATGGATATGAGGTGCCTTCATTCAACTTGATTGAAGATATCCAGTAAAAATGCCAAAGATACGGCTGGTTAGTACAAAAATGTGCCCTTGTACTAAGCAGCTCCAGGTACTGGGAGATAAATCAGTTTAACTCATTTCTGCAAATAAAGGAAGACCCGTGTCTCATGAAAACGCACATGTACGTCTCATTTTTGACTAATGTGGTTATATTACCCCATGAATACATGCATCAGGAGAGAGTCTGCTCATGTGTACAGCATGAACTCTTTCACAGGAGTGTTGCTGGGGATTCATAAATAAAACTATAAGACATGTTAATTCTGAAGCAAGCAGTTTCCACTGTGATTCATGTCTAACTGGAGCGCTGTCAGGGGAAATAAATGCAGCAGGGTCATCAACTGCCGACTCGTTTCTGAAGCCGTGTGGAAAGTCAGAGGAACAGTTTGCAGAAACTACAAAGACGCTTCTTTGTGCTGGTGTCACAGATGCCTAAAGGAGTTGTAGAAGTATTACTTCAGTGAAAGTACTAATACCACGCTGTAAAAATACTCTGTTACAAGTAAAACTAATCATTTTCACCTCCAAATTATATTTATATAAAAAAAGAATTGAAGTACAATATTTTTTAAGTAGAAAGTGAACCATCTATTGTGTTTTTGTGTAACTTGAATTTGAGTTAAGCAGGTTTTAATGCAGTTTCATCGCAAACTGATTTTAAGTCTGCAGTCTTGACTTGATGCTTATTGTGTTAGAGCTTGTCAAAAATCTACCTTTCATATACAAACGAATGGAAATCAAAGGCGACATCTCATGTAAAAGAATATGTACAGAATTAATTGAAAAATGGTCTTTAGAAATGTGAAGTATGCGCAATTTGTCATGAAAACAGAAGCTCACCAAACTGTACCTGAAGAAATTTTATTCCTTATAAAAAGCCATAAACCCTTTACAGTCACTTTACAATGACTACAGAGAAAATGAGGAGTTTACATATACACCTTTAAAAAGTGTTTAAATATCCTAACCATGGGGACTGCACTCAAACAATGTCCAAATCCATCCGAACACTGTTTCCGCTCACAATCGCCACAGACTGTTAAAAGGTAGAGGAAAGAAAGATTAACAAAAAGAGGATTAATGGATTATGTATTGAACGTGTCAGATCCATGCAATGAAAACATTTTGAAGTTGTTTTGGCAATGGGAATCAATAGATTGCCAGAGAGACAGAGAGAAAGACAAAGACTTAATATGACGTCTCTGTCAGTCTCGTGAAGCTGGCTGACAAGAAGAAAATCACTGTATAGAAGACTCGGCTTCAGCTCCGGAGAAGAGGAAACAACTCTTGGATCACAGTGTTATTTTAGCAAACATCACTTCCATCATTTCGCTGTTGTAGTGTGTGTTTGTGCATGTGCGTGTGTGTGTGTGTGTGTGTTTGTGTGTTTGTGAATGAGGCAGCTTAAAATAATTGACAGTAACTGCACAGCAGCTGAAAGAGAAGAGGGACTGCAGGACCAGTGCCATCCTACAATCACTGTGTAAATTCCACGTCCAATATACGAAACACAATCAGATAGCAAACATCAACCAAGAATCCAAAAAAAAAAAAACCCTCATCTGATTACTCAGTAGTATCAAACAATCGATTCAGAACTCTTTGATATGCCAGTCTTTCATTAGTCCTAATTTGTCTTTGATTCAGTTTTCCCATCATCTGTACAGCATCACATCCTCAGTGGTGCTAATTAAATGCCATCTCATGCATTATTCTGAAGGAAAGTGAAGGCCTCACTCTAGCCCCAAGGCATCAGTGTCAGTTCTACGTCTCCCATACATATCCTCGCCTGAGATGCATCATCTCCAGTGTCTACGGCCGCGTACCAAAGGATTATACAAACATGATGATCAATTAGCTAGTTGATGTGATAGTTTCCTCCCTTGCGTTTGTATGGTGAAGTAACCGTGGCCCATCCCTCACACCCCTGGGATATTCTACCCACTCCATGAAAAACATCTACACTGAGTAGAGGATAGATTAACAAGTGGCAACAGTGACTGACAGCCGCGTCGTACTCGTTAAAACTTGAGAAATCCGTCTTCAGTCGCATAGAAGAGGATAAATTATTTGACTAAAGTTTTACCAAGACATGAGGTGGGAAAAGCCACTTCAGAGGTCACATCTACTGTAGCCCTTATTAAGACAGAGATGGGAGGTAAACAGCAGTGTAGGTGGTTCAGAACTGTTTCGGTCATGCTTCTATTAATGGTCCACCTTCAGGGTCACAATAAATATTTTTGCATAAATAGATCAGATGTTCTGCCGTATAACCTTCAGAAGCACAGGTGAATATGTGTGTGTTAATATAATCTGCCTGCATGCCTTCAGATGTCTTAGTGTGTGCATGTGTGTGTGTGTGCGTGCGTGTGTGTGTGTGTGTGTGTGCACCCTTTGTTACACCTGTAGCATTTGAACAAAACCAGAGTGTCTCAGAGAGTCTGTATCAATCAGCATTAACGTCATACAGGATTCTGGTGTGAACACGAATACGAAGACGACGTTTAGTCCACTCCCAGAGCCCGGAGCTGTCTCTCGATCTCGTCGTCGGAAATGGTGGCTTGTTTGGCGGAGGCGGCGCCCGGGAGACCCTTTCCTGCAGCTGGAGCTCTCACCATCTGGAAACACACACGGGCAGAAAAATGCCATTAGCCGACGCACTCGGTTCGCACTTAACACACGAGTGCAATCACAAAGCTTAGTGCTCATTGTAAGAGCGGCTGCCGTGTGCTGCCTACTGCCACCGCGTAAAAGGCAAGTTCAAATGCACTCACAATTAATATAAAATGGTATTATTGATTATACTGGAACTCTATTAACTCCACGTAGCAATTCATAGTGCATGAATACTTTGTGATGTCCCCTTAAATCACAGCTTTAGTAGAAGTGGGCGTCAGCTCCACGAGTATAAGTGTTTACAGCATCAATCGTCCTTCATTTGCAGGAAAAAAACAAGGCGAAGTTGTAAGAAATTACTATTCAACTTTCTTTAATCTCTCCTTTGAAGGTGTGGCTTTCCAGGTTTGCTGTTTAATAGACAAATACTTTCTGGGCTGTAACATTTTTAGGGCTGTTTATCTGGTTTTATACGACGTTAAAACAATCTGGCTCTCACCACCGAAAGGCATAATTAAATTATGGGGATATAGTTCAAACTATTATTAAATTACATTTGTAGAGGCTGAAAAAAAGGACCCTTTTCCTGCATTTAATATTTCCCATTATACATTGAACAATAACTGCACTGAATATGACAATAACACATATGGCGGCTTATTGACTCTTTTCTTCCAAACTACCATAGTTTATGAGTCCTCCAACTTCCTTTCAGCTTAAGGGTCGATTGAGAGAGCTTTTATTGTTTTGCTTTTCCAAGAAAGTGCACGATACGAGAGCATTCAGAGAATCATCTGCTCGGCTTTTTATTGTGATTGAGCAGGAAATAATTACCCCCTCCCTGAATTCAAAAACTATTTTGCAGGTTTTTATTTAACTTGCCTGTTTGTTCTCTCCAGCTGTGGGCTTGTTTATAGGACAATACGTGGGTTTGTGCACTGTGTTATGAGGGGTAATAACTCATGAAGCCCCCCAGGGGGAGCCAGACACACAGCAGATGGGCACCCTGGTAGCTCCACAGGCTCCAGTACATGGAGTGAGGAGAGCTGACGGCTAGCCCCACCATGTGGCAGCTGGAATACATTTTAACAGTCCAGTAAAGGCCATGTGGGACGCTTATTGTTCAGTTCCTATTGCTTGGGGATGTGCACTCCATTAAGAATAGTTAGATGTGTAAAATGCGCGATAAAACAAAACTGATTCGTGATTAAAGTTACTCTTTCTGGATAACGCAATGTAAGGTCAGTGGTAGATTCTCTGTCTCTCTCAGACTGAATTTCTTACCTTTCCAGAGATCTCAATGCCGATCTCATCCAGGACCTGGTTGACAATGCCCTGAGATTCCTCTTCATCCCCTGAGTCTTCAAAGATGTCATCCAAAGTGTCGTTGACTGGACAGAGAGTAAGACGGGGAGCGGGGAGATAAGGACAGACGAGTCAATTGAATAGCAGTCAGACACATTGATTTTCAGTCACAGGTTGGACTTTAGAGCGAGATAGCTGAACATTTTGATTCCAAACTAGCCAATGTATGTATGTGTGGCTACTTGTGGGTTGGCGCTTACACTTGCAGTCTGTGTTACCATGGTACATTCGTATTATCTAATCAAAACATAGACTGCAACACACGTCACTCCTTGCACATATATCCTGACAATCTGGTTTTGGTAAGCCTGTAAATACCAGAGGCCTTTGTGCATGCGCATGTGTGCATCACATGTCCTTACTCATGTCCTCAGTCATCCCCATCTTCATGTTCTCCTTCTGGAAGTCCTGCATGGTCTTCAGGGTCTTCTGTGGATCCATCTTTTTATTGACGGCTTGCATAGTCTGTTCAGATTATTAAGAGAAAGTTAAAGGGAATTATGTTTCAAGTTGGTGCCAAGGAGAAGAAACACACTGTCAGAGCTGCTCTTGAGCGACAAAACAAAATGGTTGTAAATGGATGTAGCAAACAAACAAGACCTTCAGGCTGGAATTTCCTGAGTTAGCTCTTACATTGCCCTCTTTTTCACCATACGAGGGCAGTAAAATATGTGCAAAATGCCAAATTAAGCTGAAATATTAAGTTGGATTCACAACAACGCTGCACTATTTATTGAATAAACTGAATTGAAACTCGTGTATAAACAAACTTTTGAACATCTCACATGAAACAATTAACACAGTGGCACAGTGAAACAGCCGCACACACCCACCTCATCACACTCCATTAATCTGAAGCCTAATTATATTTGACCTGTCTGTGTTTGCTAAGTCTGACTCTGTACAGTACATCGCTCCTGGCCAATTACTACCTCTCACACTTCATTAACGACGACGCTGCCGCAAGACTTGGCTTTAAACATGAACAGATCCCACATTAATACTTTAATTACAACACTAAAATATTGATATGAGTAAACACCGGAACTAGTTCATATGCAAAACAGAAACACGTCAAACTTTTCACAGCGAGTCGAATGTGGTGGATATCCAGTGTCTAAATTGAGGGAACGCTAATACCTCAACTGTCCACTTTTAATATGCTGTGTGTGTGTTTGCTAGAAAGTACGCTGTGTCCGTCTTTAAAGCATGCGCAGTTTTCTCCAACAAAAATGATGACGACGTAGAAACAATAAACCGTGAGGAATAAAACCATGTGTTGCTTTTCACAATAGATTGTCTTAAGATGTATACATGTTAAAGGGATAGTCTGGATCACTTGAAGTGGGGTTGTATGAGGTATAGGGCTGCAACTAACAATCATTCTCATTATCTATTAAACTGCCCATTATTTTCACGATCAATCGATTAATTGTTTGGTCTATTAAATGTTAAAGATTGACTAAGAAAATGCCATTTACATTCATAAATGACAAAAAAGCAGCAAATCCTGACATCTAAGAAGCTGAAACCAGCAAATATCCAACATTTTTGCTTGGAAAATGACTGAAACGCTTAATCAGGTTATATAGTTGGCGATTAATTGATGTCGTTGTGGCTCTACCGTGCTGTCACCCTTTGTGCCTTCAAACTGGAGTAAACCTGCCAACTCAGCATGAAACATTTTAAAAGCTGATCCAGGGACAGGACCTTACCTTGGCTGTGCTGGACATGGCGCCGGCCATCTTCATTTGGGAGTTCATGACCTTCGTCTGCGTAGACATGGAGGTGACTTTCGAGCTGACGGCGTACGTGCGGTTCTTCTGCTTCCTCAGCTGGACCAGCTGCTTGGCCAGAATTGTACACGCCTCCTTGTTACCACTCTTAGCCATTTTCTTGATTTCTGCCTCCTGGAGGGTTGAAGAGGAGAATATCGGACATGAGGACACCAACAAGACTCGTCTGATGTGTCTGAATGTTATCATATTTAACAGTAACAGTAAGTAACTTTTAGTGAAATGTCAGTATGCAAATACTACAAATTAGTGCAAGTACGCACAAAAATAAATGGAAATTGTAAGAATGGAGTCCTTTGTCCATATTACAGAACTGTATTGTGTGACAGGAAAGAAAGCAGAAGGAGCAGCCACTAATGGCTCCAAACGCTAAATCAGCTCTACTGTAGATATCTGGAACAAATCCATTGAGGCGACTGAGAGCCTAAGTGTGTCCTGGTTTCAAGAAGTCATCAACAGTAACAACAAGCATTTAATTTGACGTACTGTTCCATATAAATTAAGACAAACAGAGCGTTTAGGGCTGCACATATTGCAGATTAGCGGGAGAAGAGCAGCTACCGTGCAGAACGGACACATTTCTTTCCAAAGTAATCAGTGAACGCCTCCAATTTTCTATCTGTTTCAGCAATATGGCATGCTTATCCATGTCAAAAGTCACACTGCACACAACATGCGCCGATTTCTTGGTGAATCATGATGGAATAATGAGCTGTCTTGTCAACTGCAAGGAGCTCAATGGCAGACCAGAGGACCAGTGTCTGTGCCATGGAGGGATCTGAATGGGTAATCCACACTGATGCCATTGTTCAATGAACATTTTAGATGTCCGTCACTCGTTTCTGCCATCTTAAATGACATTTCATGACTCTGAAGAATCTGTATGGCTGTTGTAGGGTACACTGTGTTATCATTACTATGCAAATAACTGCGCTTCCTCTTACTGCACAACACACACAACCAAGTACTTGTGCCTGCACAGGCACCCTATGTATTGATAAACAAACAGAAATGTATCCACAAAGCTCCCAAGAGACCGGTGTGTTTGCAAATATAGACATAGTAAATAAAGTCATCTGGATCAGGCCTCGCACACTGGCAAGCAAATACATGCTTTTGGCTTTGGTAAACATCAAAAAACACACGGATGCCCACAGGGATGCTGTGTGTGGGCATGAGTGTGTGTGAGCATCCCGAGAGACGCGAGCGGAGCTGCAGGTTACAGTAAACTAGCCAGGCCTCTCAGCGCTGCTGCTTACAACAGCCCCAGCATGTCTGCTTTATTTCTTGTGTGCGAGCTAAAAGCATCTTCAGGAAACAACAATCAATAATTAATGTTTGATGAAGCAACAGACATTCCCCACTCAGCTCAGTGTCTCTCTGTTTATCTCTCACACACACACATACACACACACACACAACGGTGCATTAGGGTCAGTCTGTACTTGCTTGTCTTATGAGGACATGGTGTATTTAGGATTGCTGAAGTTTAACACCTTTTCCATACATTTTAAGACCTCATCGGCTCTTCGAGCTCTAACTGGTTTCATCAACAGCATTTTAACTTACACTTAGCATACATTAATATTAAACAGCACGAACAAACAGTCTTAGTTTCTGATAACTCCTTGAACTGCTGTATCATAGGTAATAAAGATAGGAAGGATGGGAACGCCCATCATCACGATGAAGGCTGCTATTTCATCATCTACAGCTGACCTCCGAGGCTACACCACACACCACACAGAGCGGTACGCCTCACGGTTATTTCTGGAGACTGGCCTGGTTCAAACTCCTGGTCTGAAAATGTGCACTTCCTCGGTAGCTCGGCAGCTTAACACCCAGGCATAAAGAGACCTTCATGTCATCAGGCAGCAGTCGGTCAGTGGGACAGCGAGCATGTTCGTTCAGATGATGTCAAAGTCTAAATGAAGTACACAGAATCCCACAGCACACCCCTCCACTGAAAACAAGCTAAAAAATCTAATACCTCAGAAAAGGGCGTTTTAAATACTTTTTAAGGGCCTTAATTGTGAATAAATTGATTTATCAACTTAAATACTTTTTAAGACCACGCAGACGCCCTGGAGCATGAAACACTCAGAGTAATGCCACAGGGAAAGAAAATGTAGAGCTGTGTGAGAAAAAAATAAATAAAGGCAGACAGTAACAATAATAATGTCAGCCGTGCTGTCATCTGAGAAACCATGAATGCTTTAACAGGGCAAAGACACAGCGCAGAGCAGTGGGACCGCTGCTGATGCGGAGCTTATAATGTCTTATTTACTGTCCTGTCAGACAAGGAGGGGGGGGGTGAAGGGGTGTGATGGATAGATAGTGCTCTCTGTGATGCTGTAAAAGCTCTGCCTCGTAGGAACTGGAAATCTCTGTGTATACACAAGGGACAGCGAACAACAGATGAACAATGTGTTGCAACAGCAGCTTCCATCCACAGACTTTAAGAAATAAATAAATGAAATCAGGCTGTGGTTTCAGTGTGTTTTGGTGTCAGAGAGCCAAAGTTTATACAATTTAATATGTTTTCTCTTTGGGCTAAAAAAGACAATAAAATAGATACATTTGTTCAGCAACGTCACCAGATTTGACAAAAAACATTATTGTGTAAAGACACAGCATAGGCATTAAATGGCGGTAAGGTATTTTAACTCTCTTACGGTCCTATGGTTACTTATTTTTGCAAACTTGTCAAAGACTTATGGACTAAAAGGCATGGGGGGGGTCAACAGACAGTCATGATTATCCTAAACTGCAAATATGGGTCATTTCCATTTCTTAGCGAGAGTACCTTTTATTCAGAACGCAAAACAAAGCTTTAAAAAAAATAAAAAAACTAGACTAATTAGCGGAAAGCATTAATGAGGAATATAAAACCAGGCTCCCCAGGGAAGTAATTATGTCCTGTATGATATTTACTTAATACTACAGAGGGGAGAGGACATAGCCGTCTTCTTTCATCTTTCAGAGAGGGGAAATGTTATGTGTGTCTGTGAGTGTGTGTGTGTGTGAGAGAGAGAGAGAGAGAGAGAGAGAGAGAGGAAGAGAGAGAGAGAGAGACTGGTCCCACTTGCCTGAAGCAAAGCCACCACACCAGATCATTCTTGTCTATTCATTTAGACCAATTAGCCAATAAGGCTCAATAGCAGGAAGTGGTTGTAATATCTCTAGCTCTGTGTGTGTGTGTGTGTGTGTGTTGGGAGAGCAGGGGGGTCTTAATAAAGCATTGATGCAATATGTAGAAATCTATGGGAAATGTCTTGCGTAGACATACTTCAGTTCCCCAGACTGTGTGTGTGTGTGTGTGTGTATGTGTGTGTGTGTGCGTGTGTGGTCCCACCATTTGTTTCTCTTGTTTCTCCAGCGCTGCTCTGTCTCTTGCGATCTGTCTCTGAGTGCTCCGCAGCTCTTTAGACTGTTCCTTGATGATGTCTTTGGAAAGAGACGGACAGAAAAAAAAGGACCAGTTCATACTCTGTCAAAGCTACAACACCTGAACATTTCTAACACCCAAGAGGCTTTTTCCAGATACTAAAATGGCAAAATCCAAATGCACTCTCACTGAAATTCAACAGGAGATTCAAACTACAGCACTTTGTCAAAATTCTCCCCTGTGGTCGTGACAGTAAGATATCTCCAGCGTTGAAATTTGGCATCACTCATGACTCGAGTGCCAACATAATCAGGAGCTGACAGCTGAACAGAAAGCGTGTGGAGTTTCATTTTTCATCTTCTGAGTGGACCACCTTCTACTATTTTCCTTTTACTCTGGGTGCAGTAGTAGAAAAAAGAAATCTCTAAATTGAGTACGTTTTCAATTTGGACATCACTGTGTCTCTTGTGCATCGCCGTCTGAAAAGGGGCAGGGTCAAAGTCAGCTGGCTTCGGAAGAAATCTGAAGCATCTATTCAGCGGCTTAACGGCGAGCATGTGCAAGTTCGCGCCCACATGGAGGAGAAATACCACAGAGGAATAAGCAGCACATTGAGAATGCACGCTGATACTGCCAGCTGTGGACGTGCTTATTGGACAGCTCACACCAATACTGAGTCAGCTCTCACAAAGTGGCATCATGTGAGATAATGTGTGACCCTGAAGTCACACGCCCAGCCATGACATCTGCGTGAGGGGCAATCCAAATAACGGCACACACACACACACACACACACACACACACACACACACACACACACACACTTCAGGACCTTATAACACTCTACTGTTCTGGCTATGGAGAAAAAAAAAGTTTTGAGATTTGACTGCTTAATAAAGTAAAATCAGATTTATGAGGTGTTTTGGAGTAGTCAGTGTGTGCAGCAAAATACACACACAATATCTTTTTACACATTTTAAATCTAAATTGAATCTTCACACACTCTATAAAGTCAGGAGTCTGGATAAATAAAGTGACCGTGCCAAGTCAAGTCTGCAGATAAACTCCCAGAAAAAAACCTTTTACAGGGGAAATAACGGAAAAAACCTCAGCAAGTGCAACAGAGGAGAGACCTCTCCTCCAGGACCAGGATGGAGAAATGAGTACAGAAATACACAATAATTAAGTTTAGACATTATATTGGTAAAATTATTCATAAGCTGATATGTGATATAATTGGAAATATCACTTTTTTGCCAAAAAATGCCTATTCTTTCTGAAAAGTTGGTCAAGACACGTCAGCGCGTTGGACCACTTGTGCGAAAGACACGTATACGCATAAGGTGACGTGCCGCCAACGTCTCAAAGTGGGAGGGATATCGTCCTACAAATACGTGGGATCTAACCCCCCTCCCCTCCACTCGCCAAATACCCAGAAACCACTTCAACCAGCCGACCCAGGGCTAGCAACCGAAAACGCCGTGTCCAGAGAGAGGAGAGGAAGCCAGAACATGTCATGGAGACAGCGGCGAAATGTCACGGCTGAGAGGACCTGGCAGTGGTTTGGTGCAGAGTGAAGGTAACACAGCACAGTGAGTACAGTATGCAGATGATCGTTATGGCTGAAACTGGAATGACAACGATGGGAGAAGGTGATAGGCGGTGCTGTGAAAAGATTTGCCTTTACCAACCGAGCCTATTTTTAAACCTGCAGATAATACACTTTGATATTCTTATTGAATTCTCCACTCAAATACGGTCCACAGGAGGTAAGTTTGGTGTGCCGTCCCTCTGGAAATGCAGCAATATGAGTCAGTATAATCTGTATTTTCACACAGAATAATTGATTCATTACATTTGATAAAAAAGAGGCAGGTTTTTTCTTTTTCTTTTTTTTTTTGACCTTGTGAGGCTGATTACCTCGCCTGGAGAAAAATACTGAAACATTTAGATTGAAAGGCTTTCAGGAATTTTGACATCACTGTATATTACTGACTAAAATTACCATATCCAGCTGTAAAGACAGCATGACACAATGGCATACTTTAACAGCTTTTCCTTTACTTTATAGAATCTTATCACACTGTTTTGGATAAAGCTGCAGGTTTTTTTTTCTCACTGTTACTTCAGAGTCTATGTGTCAAACACAGTAAAGTGTTATTTCATGTATTTCCGAGGAAGAAAACGTGAGAGATGGAAACGACGCAGAGCAGCCGCTGAATTAATCTAAGGTAATAAAAAATCAATGATAGACTATGAAAGTTCCAACAAATATTACATCTGCTGGTATCTATTTGACATGACAAACTCAACGTTAACATATAAATGTAGTGTTAATTTGGAATTATGCTTCCGGTTTCTAATTCGGACATTGTAAAACAATTACTCAACCTTAGCTCTAGTTTAGCAACGCAGTCACCTTCTTCCTGTATGGACGTAAAGTTAACAGACAGCTAACGACACAGTTTAATCTGTTAGTAGGAACTACCCTAAACGACACCACTAACACCACATAGTGCTGCTTATAGGGCTACACTGTAATCCGGCCATGTATGTTACAAGTATAGCATGTTCACCGACGCTAATACATCGAGTTTGGCAGCACTTCAACTCAGGTTTTAGGCTTCAGTCGGCAATGTGACCGGTGACTCAACTAGACCAAAACTGGTTAAACGAGTGGGAGCAGCTAATTAAAGACGGGAACAACACAACAGTCTGTACACTGGCTAAAAACAAGTTAGCTAGCTGTTCACACAGAGCAAACTTACCATCGGTAGTCTTCTTCTTGAAAAGGGAACTCATTGTCGCTGCTTTGTGTCAACTTAAATACCAAATACAAATCCTTTACTGCTTCTAATGTGTGGTTCTTGTTGTCGATACCGCCGTTTGGCCGTCACACCGGGGCGGTAGGTCAGTTTAGCAGCCTCGGTTTCCTGGTTGACTTTCTGTTGTTGGAGTTCCTCCCTCAGCTGACTGACTCCGCGGCTCCGCGTGACGTCACGGCGGGACTCTTACGCTGCCTTCAGTGTGCCTCGTAAAATATTCGTTCAACGGCTGAAAAGTGTGCCTCACTCTTCCAAAAATGTCTATGCCAGACAACGACAGCCCCACTGTTATTACCATTGTACTGGCATCCTGAAAAGTAGCCACCGCTCCAATAATAAAAAAAAAAAAACTTGTTTAAACTTATACATTAAAACATGGTTTCTTCATATCCATTGAACATTTGAACAAATAGTAGACTGGCAATAATCCATGTAGTAAGTGAATGCAACATAGGGGCAGGGTAACCGATTAAAATGTTAAGTGGTAACAAAGACCTTTCTTATTATTGCGAAATGATCGGACTAAGCAAGCAGATTAAGTCATACTGCCATGTGCGGTCGCCTGTCATTTACAGTACTTTTATTAATTTATTTATTTATTTTTACAGATTTACTTTTGCTGCATATCTAATCCATTTGATCTTAATTGGCTCTCTTTTTCAGTCCTTCAAGTGGGTTTTTTGCATGTGGTGTGTGCAAGCAGTTTGTGTATCTCGTGCATGTTATCAGTAGATACAATGGTCATAGCACACAAGCATGTAAAATGTTGTCAGGAAACAATCCACAGAGGGAGTCGCTGTCTATAAAATAGCGCCTGCAGCTTCTCACAGCACCATAAATTCTGTTCCTCTCAATTTACCCTCCTCACTTCTTTATCCCAAGAGGCGAGGGTTTTCATACACTCCAGTCTGTATTCATGTATTCGTATTGTCTTATTTCATATTGATGCTAAGAGCAACTTTATGTGCAGAGGTGGGACTCTTGAACCATAACCAACTCAATTTGGTGGAAGTGTGTCTGTGTTGGAATTGGCGGTGGGAGGTAGCACAGAAGATGCAAGATGATGGGGCGGGGGGGGTCTCAGCCCAGAAGTAGTGAGAGATGCCAAGTTATGGCTGGAGCAGAGGAGAGAGGGGTGACTTTGAGGAGAAGGAGAGGAGGATGGGTAGCCTTTAGCTCTTTTCTCTATCTCCAAGGATGTGTGTGTGTGTGCGTACACTTGCCTGTGTGCATCAGCACGTCGTCCTGAGGCGTTGTTCTTGTTAAGGTTATTAGGGAAGATGTTTGACGCTAATCAGTGGAGGACTACAGGGACCCCGACTAAACGGCCTCATCATCAGAGAGCCCCAGTGGTGATAAATCTAGCCCAAAGCACCCACAGGGCTTGCAGGTACCAAGCCTGTATCTGTCTCTGGCTTTGCTGCTACAAAGTAGAAGTATGTGAATCAATACCTGAAGATCAATTTTTAGCCTTTTTTAGCTTTGATGGAATACACCTTGTGGAATTGATAAATATACCATGGGAACGCCTTAAACCTGAATTTAATTCTGCTAAATAAAATGTGACAAAATGTTTTTCCCCTCTCTTTTTTCATTTTCAGCCTTTTTCAGAATCACTTTCTCCCCTTTTTTCTCCACTTTCCTCAACTATGTCTCCTGTTCTCCTCCTCCTCTTCCTCCTCCTCCTCTCTGTGATCTAGCCCGGGGCAAGCAGAGATGTAATGTTAAGGCACTAACTACAAAGTGCAGGGACACACACACATACACACACACACACACGCACAGAGACGTTCATGTGTGAAATGAGATCTCTCCCATAATCAGTGGGAGTCGCAGTCATAAAGCACATCAAGCTTTTCAGCTTTAAGGTATCATCGAACAAATCGCACAAATCCTTTCATCTGATGACTGTAACAACTGTGTTGTGTCTCCTCTTCGCAGATAAACCCATTCATGGACATCCAGTGATGAAGCCAAGTGTTGAGTCCCGCAGCGAGGGGTCCTTTTTTTTTGTTGTCAGTGGAACAGACAAGAGCTGATTGATATTTTACACCGAGTGACGATTTGGATATTTTCATTCCCAACAACCGCACAATCAGTGGAAGCGATCTGTGTTTTCGACCACCTTAAATTCAACTTTAACATGCTGTAATTTAGACACGGCATCACAAAAACTTTTAAACTATATTTTAGCTTGCAAAATTGCACAGTGTCACATCAGAAATCAGATTCAGCAACTTCCTGTCCATCACAACAGGGACAGACAATCCTCACTCGACATTGTCTTATTTTTTTTGGTAACAGACAGCCAATATCTGCCCCACATGCAGGAAAAAACCACAGATTCCATTATTGTTTTCTGTTTTTTCATTTGCAGTAGAATTTCAACAAAGCTCCCTCAGGCCTCCTCAGGATGTAAATCTCATTCCCCATATTTATCGAGCGTAAATCCTGAATCATTATAGGATATAAGATACGACTATATGCCGCTATCTTCCCTGTGCCCCTGACATGTAGTAAGTAAGCTGAAATATGTTTGTATGCAAACACGGTGAGAAAAGGGGGCTGTGATGGGAGGCACGGGATTTCAACAGTACTTCTTCTTTCTGATGGATGGACACTTCACTGCTGCCCAGATGGAGAGAGACAGATAGAGGGAGGCAGGGAGGACACAAGGAGGACCAGTGGGATTATAAGAGAACAGAGGGTAAATTCACAGAGAGGAGGAGAGGAGTGAGTGAGTGGAAAGATAGTGCAAAGCAGGGATGGGGGGAGTTACAGCTTACAGAGTGGTCAAAAAGTCTGTCATCACACAGAAATCTTACTCTAAACCTTGAACTCTGCACTGTAGGCTTATATAGACACAGTACATGTTGTTCATTGTCCTGTTATCAAAGGAATTTGCCTTTTTGTGGAATACACCGATTCGCTTTCTTGCTATAAATTAGATGAGAAGATCAATACAACTCTGAAGCCTCTCTGTTACATATCAAGCTAAGGCCAGGAAACTGTGATCTTATCTTAAGCCATGTGTTTTGCTTGTTTTATCAGCACAAAAACCAAACTGTAAAAGCAAGTTTTCGTTATAGAGGGAGCTGTTGGCCAGATCATGACAAGACTCCAGGAGGCCAAAGAAATAGTCCAACACATGACCGCCATAATACCACCACTGTACCTTTGGACAGAGCTACTTGTTTCCCCTTGTTTCAATTCTTGATGCTAAGCTAAGCTAGCAGGCTGCTGGTGGTAGCTCATGAGAGTGCTCCTGATCCACTTGTCTAACTCTTGGCCTGAAAGCGAATAAGCATATTTCCCAAAATGTCAAATGAACAAAAATAAGCTACAAACTCAGGTTCATCCTCTTTCCTCATCTGCAGTTTATATACACACAGTACAGTAGAGATGACAGGAACCACGCTGGATATTTAAGGGGAAATATTTCTAACATGACATTTTAATCAGTTTCCAAACATAGTATGTGAGTAGCAGAGAGGATGTAGGACATATGGAAGACAGCAGGTGGCTGAGAGAGCGGGAAGAGAAGCTGGGGTGGTAGGAAGCAGGAAGACGGGGTGATAGCAGCGGGGGCGTTTGGGATGGTCTAATAAATCGAGTGAGTGACTCCACTCATTCCTGCCCGTGGGACGAATCTAGTCGCGCTCACAGGCGCAGTGTAGCATCAGGGAATTGTGTGTAATGAGAGATTATTCTCCCCCGTAGTGTTTACTCATCATCATTGCCACTCGCAACCTCCCCAGCCTCCCACGAAGCGCCCCCCCGCCCCCGACACGAGAAGGCAAGGATTGCTTTGGAATGCAGGTGTGGAGTATAGACGAACACGAGCGCACACAATCGTACAGACATGGTTTTGTGAGTAAGGTCAAACAGCGAGGTGTTATTGTTTAAATCTGCTGCTGGCGCCAATTTTGGATGTCACACTCAGGGAGACACACACACACACACACACACACACACACACACACACACACACACACACGGTCCAATGACATCCTCCTTTATCCACAGGTCTTTTTTGCCCGAGGAGACCAATCTGTCTGAGGTTGGATCCTACATGCATCAAACCAGAACCCTCTTTTCCCCCCTTTTTTTTCCCCCCCTCTCTCTTCTGTCTCTCCAGTCCACGGTCCTCCTCGCCCTGGAGCCAGGCTGTGACCACCAGAAGTGGGATGGTGGTCCCAGCAGGGGCCGGGGCTCAGACACACCATTAGCATGAGGGAATTAGAGTCATTATATCTGGAAGGGCAACGGAGGACGAGTCCTTCGCTGTGAGGAGGAGGTTTGGGAAGTTGTGTGAGGGAGGAAACAAACAAAGTGGAAGCTTCATTATTCAGGTAGCTTAGAAACACGTATCCAATAATAAGTATATGGATGTATTCATGATGCGAACATATGCATCCAGATGTTGTGGATGGTCCTGATTCTGAATGGCGCTTTCTGAAACGCCAAAACAACGTGTCTTGAATCCATGTGTTTAATTCTAGGTATTACATTTGAGATGAAAGTCTGTGTATGTCTGTGTGGTCTATGTGGGGCAGCATCATCTGTAATGACTGCTGGACTGAAGGAAAGGTGAGTTTATCTGAGAACCCTCAAGCTGGAAGAGCAGAACATCACCTTGAACTACCAGGCTTACACCAACAGTTTCGACTTTGAATTTGCCATTGTTAAAATAATTATAAAATACTAATAAATACTTACTTAAAATAAGGAAGGTCTTATTATTTTTGTCATAAACACACCAGACATGTTCCCTGGGATACATATTACTTTCAGTGATTTGTTTTACCGGTCTTAACGTCTGAAAATGTGAACTCAAATAGCAAAAATATAACAATTTATAATGAGAGAGCAGATAAGACTGACATAGAATGGGATGTACAGTTGTTTTACAGTCTAGCAATGGAGCACTATTAGAAGTTTTCTTAAGGTGGAAAGAAGCTTAGATTATATGGAAGAGGGAGGCCCAAAGCAAGGGACTGGACCCGTCCCTCAAGGTGCCGACACAGCAAAAGAAACATCCCGTGTCTCTATCCTTTCCTTTGTGTTTTTCATTCAGTGTTACCTCTGCCGGAGAGCATTTCATTACTGTCACAGATAATGTGAATCTAATCTATATCCTTCAGTGTGTCATTGTTTAAAGCACACATCAGTTTTCTGTTCCTATGGAAAGGAACCTGCATGCTTAATTTCACACATATCCAAAGCATGAAACCAAATGTCCTGCATAACTGCAGTATTATTTACAATTTGCTGTGGATTTCCAGATTTAACATTTAAATCCATGTCCAGCTTTTGTTTAAAAGCACAATTCCCCCCAATTTGACCCTCCAAGGGGGACACACATCAACATCCCCTCCATCAACACGACCCTGTCTTTGAGTCTCCATCATCTCATTAACTCCTGCCAGGCAGCCGGGGCAGCTTCCTCTATCTTTATACATGCAGAATATGAGTTAAAACTGCAAGATGGAGTAAGTAATTATCTGCTTTTTAAGCGAGGTCAGCTGTGAGGGAACCCTATATCCACTGGTCACTTTGTTAACGGACAGACAAGCACGCACACTGTGAAGGAAGTTCCTTGCTTTGTCTAGCATTTGCAATTAAAACTCTAATTTCCATTTATAAAATGTGCAATAATGGCTAGAACAATTAAAACTGAATGTGTGAGATCGCTGAGATAATGAAACAGTGAAAGCATGGCACTTCTGTTCGACAAAAAAGGCCCTGTAACCGTTTTTTTTTTTTCCCCTTCGCCTTAACATGAAAACTCCATTTCCATTAACTTACAAATGACTCTCTTTTGCTCATTAGAAAACAGACTGGTGCTACAATACAAATGATCCCACTATGTTGTTTTTGTGTCTCAATTAAACTGAATTATACATCAAGACTGTTCTAGTTTTAAATTAGAGCTTTTTTTTCTGAATATGACTAAAGTGAATAAAAATCCACTCATATTGCATCACTCCATGTACTTGAAGATGCACTAATGGTTCTTTAATTGGCCTTTAATGTTTGCACTCCTCCCCCATCTCTCACACACGTTATACTCAAGTAGCAACTGCATTGAAGGTACACATAACGTGTGTGTGTATGCTTGAAATGATGCAAGTTTGACCAATATTCATGTTATTTCATTGAGCAGACACTGGCGCTTTGGATATTTTTTCCTTTTCTGAGAGGTTTATGACAATGAAATATGAAATGAGTGATGGCAACCACTGTGACGCATTTTCATCTACATTTTTAAGCCTTGTCACCAGAACACTTAAATATTGTTAAAGTTGTTTTGAAGGATCCTCCAACAATAAAACTGCTCAAATCTTTGTAGCTCAATGAAACCTATGTAGTTAGTGAGTATCCAAATGTGCATGAGTGAAACCTGCACGTGCAGTCTTCATTCGTTTGCCTTATTGTTCACGGGAACCTTGTGCATCTGCATCTGCATCATCATTGTCATCATCATCATCATTTTCTCGTCATCCAGAGAGTCGGCTTAGGCAGGTGTGTGTTTCCATAGGCTGTCTCCAGGGCAAAAGAACGACAGCAAGCGCACTATAAAACTCATGATGCTGCAGTCTGCTTAATGTGAGATACCATCATCAACAGCACTCAGCGCTATCCCACACCTGCCTCATCAGGACTGCAGTGTAAGGTTAAAAGGGAATTTAACCTTTTAATGTGGCAAAAAAAAAAATGCTGAAAAGGATTTTGACAAAAGCATTTTCCAATTTTCCATACAGTTGGTAAAACAGTTTTTAGTTGTCAGTGTCTCTCCAAACTTGGAGGGTCGAACTTTTTTATTTTTTTTTTACCTCTGAGATTCAGATCTGGGCCACAACACTCGTGACCTGTTTTTTACGGTTTCTTGGGATGTATCCCCAAAACTCCCTCCCTCCCAGACAATAATGTTCCTCTGAAATGTGTCTGTGATCTAAAGTCGTGGAAGTTTATCAGGCATGTGAAATTTCTTTAGATCTAAAACACTGGAGGTGCCGCTCGTTCTTTGAGGGTTTATAACAGCAGGAAAAGCAAACAATTCTCCAAACTCTGCTTTAATTTCTGTCCCTTCCCTTCTCCTCCCTCCGCTTTTCCCCTGTAAAACATCCACTAATAATCATCTCGGTGCCTCATTAAGGAGCAGAGGAGTTGAGGCACAGGCTGCTCCAGATGTTTGCTGGAAAACCCCTGAGGTCCAGCGTCTGTGTCAGGGAACTCGTGTGTGTCTGTCTCTTGTAATGCGCACTATCAAGTGTGCGTGATTGCGTGAGTTTGTGTGTGTGTGTGTGTGTGTGTGTGTGTGTGCGTATGCGATGGTGCTATAAATCTGTGCGTTTTCACACTTCCTGCACTGTCTCTAGGCATCACTCTAACTGTTCCACTGCCCCACTTCCAAAGCAGGCGCCGTCAGCGAGGGACCAGATTTCCTCTATGAGAACACTAGATGGAGATGCGGCCTAACTGCCGTCTCTGCACAATTTCATCATCAGTCTCTTTGTCTGCTGGTGTCACAGTGAGCGATCTGTCAGGTCAAGACATGCAGGTGGCAGCAGGATTTGAATGATTTATGGGGCTGATACTGACTGTTTTATTAAAGTCTGCCCCACTCACAGTTTTTCAACTTTGCTGTGAGATTTAATGTGTTTTTCACAGCTTGTTCATTGTAAAATTGATCAGTGAATTGACCACACATTGGATTTTACTATTGCCACACATTAAATACCATATCATTTATAATATGCACTTGCATTTTTGGCAATTCCAGTATTGCAATTCAACAAAATTAAAAAGATACACTCTTCCGGCTTCCTTTTTCAGCTTTCCACTCTCATTATCTGGCAAACTCAGCTGAAACAGTTTCTCATCATGGACCTCGGTGTGCACAGCTGAGGCCCCTTGAAATAAGCAAAATTCCAAATGTTTTTGTCACTCCCAAGATCTTTTCTTTCAAAACGCTGCCCCACTTCCACGGTGCCTAATCGCATCATCAGCTTGCGACTGAATAATTCACGCCGCTTTTGTGGAATCAAAGTGAATGAAACATGAGAGAAAATGATGAGACGGTGACTCGCTTGCCACAGTCTCTGGGGTCCCATCAGATCTGGCAACCAGCATGCAGGGCAGGTCCTGGAAATAAATAATAAATCTCCCTGTTGTCTTTCCTAAACATTTACCTTTCAGGAGACCTCACAGTGGGGGTGATTCACAGATGAAATGCGAGAGGAAAAGTACATCTCTGACACAGACTACAGACAGTGAAGCATTTCCTTAAACAACTCCTGAAATAACTTTCATGAACGAATGTGCAGCCAAAACAAAGTTTTGACGTTAAATTCTCTTTAAAATGCCTGTATTTTCTGTAAAAAGCTTCAATATTAAGAGGCCCCACACAACCTCATGTCAGTGTTTCACAGAAGACGTTCTGACACAGCAAGAAAAGCACAGGTGGAAATAATGAACTTAACGATGGCTGACGTTCATTTAGCTGCTTCAGTTTGCTGTCTCGCTGTCACCCTGTCATGACTTACTGGGACACTTGAATAGAGCAGAGCTGTTGTTAATGTTATTATCAACACCTGTGTTTTTCCCAGTGTCAAAGGGCCTATCAGTGAGACTACATGATTGATTGATGTGTGGTGTGTAGGTGTGGCATGAGGCTTTGACATGAACCAAGCTGTTAAAAGATCAACAGCACTGGGTTCATACATGATCTAATGTCTATTAACAGATATATGCATGTGAATGAGAGGATCTGAAATGTTGTCTCTTGCTAATCTGACTGCATACAATGACCACTGGTGACACTGGAGGCCCCAAAACACTGGTTGTTGCTCCCAGAGGCTCAATCTTCACCAGATGATACACAACTTGATCTCATTATCATTTCTAAAAACACATTTTACACCTCTCCTAAAAATGCCGCTGACAGCAGAGAGAAAATTCTCCACTTGCAGTGTGATTTATTACAGTTTCCTGAATGTGAGGCTGAAGATCATTCCTCTGCATATCAGACAGACAGATTTTGGTGAACAGCTCCATGCAGCGAAGGAGCCAGGTGTCATCAATCTAATTACTGCCTGCCTGTGCAGCACACTGCTGTCTCCATCTGAACTGGGAAAACTTCAAACTGTGTCAGTAACAGGCATATTAACTTGACAGAGATGAGAGTAATTTGATAATTGTGAAATTGTGTGTTACAAGATGGGGGTCAGTGCTCATATTTAAATATTTAAAAGCCAGATTCTGCATGTTTTTATGTCAAATGCAACAGCTCTTGTAATGATCTGCTCTTCTTTGGCTTGGCATGTGAATCGGTTTAACTGTTTTGTTTTTTTTTACACCTAACTGGAATCATCCTGCAAATGTCTGGATCACTCTTTCCTCATGCTGTGCAGTCTGGTTTGAAGTTTCCCTCTTGACTCAATCTAACTCAAGACTGAACAAGGTGGAGGGAGCACCTCCTTAAAGGGCCGCGGCCATCAGCTGTTGAGGAGGGGCAGTTATGTTGAACAGGTGGCACTGGTGCTGAAGAGCACCTTAAGGCTGTTAGGGAGTACCTCTGCACTGAAGTCCTGGAGACCTGCAGGAAACACCAGCCATGACAAGAAGCTGCACGTTGCTCCTCACCACGTATTGTTGGCAATCAAAAATGATATCCTCACATGAGCTCAAGGGTGGAAATCAGGCTAAAAACTTTAATTGTCAATGCAGAGCTCTTACACAGTGCAAAATATAGAATTAAATTTCAAAGAACTCTTGTCCTTATTGCTTAGTAAACACTGCACTTAGCTGAATGGTAAGTGGCACCGGTAAATCTGCAGATAAAATGAGGTTTGCTATGGAGACGCAGTGCTTTGATGTATGCTCATTGACCAGGGAAGAAAGGTGAGGACTGGAAGCAATGAGGATTCCCAGAAAGATGCTCAAGAACTCTAGAGTACATTTTAAAAATGCCCTCTTTGTCTTCTTTGTACATGTTTATAACCCAGATACGTCTTGATGGAAACCATGGGAAAAGCTGGTCAACAAGACCACAAGAGTCTCCGGCCATGCTAGCACAGTGAGCTGAACATAGACGCAGTGCTGCTAAATGCTAGCAGGAATAATGAGATCATCTTAGTTTAGCATTTGCCAATTAACACGAAGCACAAGATGTTTACCATTATGTTGGTTAATGTATGTTCAGTCTGTTCCTTAAGGTTAGGGTTAGGCAAGTCGTGGTTATGATGAGGGTAAGTCTTCAAGAAATAAATGTAAGTCTATGTGAGGTCCTCAGAAGTGCAAAACGACTGTGTATGCATGTGTGTGTGTATGTGTGCATATGTAGTGAGTGGTCTGACCAGGTGGTATGATCAGCAGTAGGAGCCCACTAACATTCCAGCCTCCTCTCCCACGTCTCTCGTTCTCCATCTCCACTAAACAGCAGAACTTCAAATCTGGACCTCAGCAGCTGCATTTCCATCCAAAGAATCAACAAATCATGACGCACGGAAATGAAAAACCTGAGGGGAAAAGGCCAATTTAATGATCCGCTTTGATTATACATATTTGTTCATTATCAACAAAAATATGTCTCATCCACTCAGTGGATTGAGTTGAAGAGGTTGACTTGATTATAAGATTTTACTGAAATGCGATTGGGAATCGAGCAACAGTGTGATCCAACCCACACAGGCAGGGAACTTTTATCTGATTTATCTCTGATCAGTACAACCTTCTGCAAAGGTCATGTAAGTTGCTTGTAAATATCTGCTTATTCTGAATTTGATGCAGCAACATCATTTCAAACAAGTCGGGACAGGAGCGACTAAAGACTGGGAAAGATGTGGAATGCTCCAAAACACCTGTTTGGAACCTTTCACAGGTAATCAGGTTCATTGGTAAAAGGTGATAGTGTCATGATTGGGTATGAAAGGGGCATCCTGGAAAGGCTCAGTCGTTCACAAGCGAGGATGGAGAGAGGTTCACCACTTTGTGAACACATGATTGGATAAATGATATTGCTGCATGGACTCAGGAACACTTTGTAAAACTGTTCAGTTCATCTGCAGATGACGGCATTCTGTTTTTTTTCCTGTTTTACGTTCTCATTTTTGGAATCAGGAATTCACTGTTGCATCCTCAGTCAGGGTATTTAAACACATCAGGCTTCTGAGATTTCCACAGCTCACAAAGAGAGTAAAACAAGACGAGACGAGAGGAAAAATGGGAAAAGATGGAGAGATTTAAGAAGCTTTTCCTCAGGTTTTCTACGGAACCAAAAATCTCAGTGATTAGTTCCTCTTCTCTGAGTGAGGGAAGTTACTTTCATGTCATGTGTACATTCTGCATTTTCACTCCTGCTGTAGCTCAGTGGGGAGACAGTCGGCTGAAACTGAAACATCACACACTGTATAATGTAGTTTAGGTATAATCACAGCGATGGTTATAGTAAATCAAGTATGCATCTTACTGAACAATGCGTGTTCATGGGACTCACTTCTCAGACATGAAAAAAGGTGGATAATCTGCATATTTTTTACGGAAGAATTTAAAAAGTCCAGTGTCTACATGCACTTCTAAAACATCTGTTATACCAGCAAGTCTGGAATTTGTGCCATCAGATGTTCATTGTCCAGGATTTTTTTTTTTTAAACCATGTGACCAAGGATTTAATCTCAAGCAAGATGGACACATTTTGAATTTATTTGAACAACTTATAATACATTAAAATGCATTCTCATGATTTTTATTACTTCTGTGTAATTGCTTTGCATTACTAAAGATCAGCATTTCCAACTTTGGCTCATCTGCTTTGATTATGGATGTGATAGGTCTGTATCTTACAGGGGTCTCCTGAGGGGTCAAACTGACAGCCGTGTCATGTCACTGGCCAGGCCAACAGGTGGCAGCAGACAGCTCAACTCAGTCCACCAGGGAGCTTCATTCAAAGAGGGAAAACTGATGATCAGCAGTACCTACATAGCAGTTATCAGTGTCCTGGTAGCTGAATGGATAAAGGACATGTTACAGCGTCCATGGGTCAATCTCAGCTTCCATGTCAGAGCCCTTATCTCTCCTCTTTTTCTGTCTGCCTCCACACTGTGTGCTATTCAATAAAGACGAAAATGCTAGAAAAAAGAATCTTGAGAGGAAGAAATATGGTAGAATTCAGTGATTTGAGCAACTTCAATTTTGATTCAGTGAAGTTAGAAACAAAAGACAACACACAAACAAACAATAGTTTTTAATACGAAGGACATTTTGGATCTGTTGCTTTTCTCTGTCACCTTTAACCTTTACTTCAGGGATAAACATTGAAATACTTCTTTTAAAGGTGATTTTGACAGACTAAAGTTCACCTGACTTTGAGCAGCACCTGTTGCTCAGAGATGACCTTCAGAGAGCTTTTAATTGAAACTGATTCATTAAAATCTGGAGTGTGTATCCGACAACACTTAATGGATATTTTATAGGGTGGTTGCAGTACTTTTTGACTCATCATTTCAAATATTGATTGCTTGTAGGCCATCAAATAAATGAATGAATAAAGGATTCATATTGTTCCTGCATGTAAGGAGATAACTTTGAAACAGAACCTTCATGATGAGATAGAAAACATACAGACAATATAATTTAGCAGAAAACTGAATATGTACAATGTTAAAATAAATAAATAAATAAATAAAATACAAATACAAATACAAATACAAATACAAATACAAATACAAATATCTTAACAACATTAAGAGTCTGTTCATGTTCTTGTATAGGGGGAGTCTGAACTCGAGTCCAAAATCCTGGCCACTGAGGTCAGGGGTCTCTAAAAACACAGGAGTATTAGTACATTAAACTTTCCATGAATGAGTGCCGTCACTGGGATTAGAACCTCAGACTCCTGCCTTTGGTGTTGGTGCCTTGCTAAACTCCACTGCTCCATGCTGGCCCTTCCCCGGTGGGCGTGAGTAAATGGCCCCAGCCCTCTCTAAATATAACTCCCCTCCAAAACAGAAAGAGAGAGAAGGAGGGAGAGGAAAACTCACCCAATCAGAAGTGGCCTGAAAACTTGTCAGAGAAGACGTTTCTTTTTTTATTTCTTTCTTTGTTTTTTAGGATACAGTGTGTTTGTCTCATAGCGTTTTTGATCCATTTTGTGGCCCCGGGTGGTGCTGGTGGAGCGCACAGCGGGAGGCGCATTGTCCGTATGCAAACTGGACGACATGGCCATTGTATGCGTTTGGGCATATATGGAGGCACCGATGGCTCGAAGGATACAGCCCGTCTGAAGTGTCAGGAGTGGAGAGTCGCCCTTCGGCTGTGTTGTGCGCGCTTCTCTCCTCCGACTTTCTCTCTCTCTTTCCGCGCTCTGGTCCGTCGCTATGAGTTGCCTGGATGTGATGTACCACCAAAGCTATGGAGCGCACTACCTCCCTGCGTACAAGGCGACGTACTATAACCACCATCACCAGCAACAACAGGTGAGATGTTCATCATACTTCTTCTTTTCACTTTTTTTTTTTCTACCTTCGCGGATAAAGTTTACCATAAAATTGGAGAATATCACCTGCCCTCCATCAAAGTTACTGCAGGAATATTTTCGTGACCAGAAGGGTTTTCCACATCGCCTGACTTCTGCTCAGGACACCGCCTCAAACTTTCTTTACGCCTCGCACACACCTCTTAACTTCAATTTCAGTTTTGAATGATTAAATTCCAGTCTGAGGCTCGGCATTCACCTCAGGTCAGGCGTAATGACACGGAACTATTAATCCTGCGGTCAAACGGTGATGTAATGACAGCCAGTCAGTCACTCAGGAATGTGGATGAAGCGCATTGAGCTTTTCAGATAGCTGGAATGCAGTATGGGAAAAAGGAAAGTCATTTTCACACAACTCCCAACTGCTCCCAGAGAAAAGAATCACTGTTATGAGTGTAAATATTTCTTTTTTAACTGCATTTTGACATGAAATAAACCCATAGAAACCTCTGAAACAACATTTAGGCTCTATTAAAATGCTAACTCTAATCAATTTTATTAAAATCTATTTCTTCCTGGTTGAATCTAACAGTTAATCTCTTTCTGTCTCTTCCTCCAGAGAAGGCTGAGCGTCTACAGTAAGATGCAGGAGTGTACGGAGCACCAGCAGCAGCAGCAGCAGCAGCAAGGAGGATTGAGAGGGATGCTTTCCAGAGATCAGGGCCTCCGGCAGGCTCCTGCGGCGCCAGGGGTCGGATCAGGCCGGAGGTCCACATCCGATTCAGAGCTGAAGGATGGTACTCATCCGGCAGAGGCGGAGTACTTGAGCTCCCGGTGTGTTTTGTTTACCTACTTCCAAGGCGACATCAGCGACGTTGTGGATGAGCACTTCTCCCGGGCTCTCAGTCAGTCCAGCACCTTCAACAGCGAGACCAAGCCGATCAGAGTGACTCAGCCGCCGGCCTCAGCCCCCGCTGGCTTGTGGAAAGGTTAGAGCAACTTTGGTTAAATGATATTCGATGGAAAGATTTAAATTTCATTTTCTCCAGTGAATCTTTTTGTTTGGTTAAACTTCCTGATCTTTTTTTTTCCTAATCAATAAACACTGAATTTGTTGTTGTGGCACTGTGTTAAAGTCACTGTGTTGCGTTTGTTTCAGATGCTGGGTGTCTCTCTGAGGGTCAGAGCAGCTCAGTGTGGAGCAACACCTACCCAACCCAGGCCGGTTCTTGCCTCCCATCAGTGTCTGTCTCGGTCCACCCCGACTTCTCCTCCAGTCCTGTTTCCTTCAACCACCCAGATGGAGCTCTGTGGGCAGACCACGTGCTCTCCCAGGCCAGCCTCCCACCCCCGGCGACCCTCCCCGATAGCTGGACCTACAGCCTGAACCCACAGAGCACAAGTGGCTACCCCAATGTCCACAATGTCTACCATCCTCACCCCCACATCCACACCCGGCACCACCACCCCATGCTCCATTCATACCCGACACACAGCCCAACGTTGGATCCCAGGTTTAATCCTCTGCTGCTGCCCGGTGTTCGGAACCAGAACCAGCCGACGGCCAGCGCGGGGAGTTCTCCACACAGTGAGGGAGTGAAGACAGAGATGGACCCCGGCAGCAACAGCCCCATCACTGCTACCACTGTTACCTGGACTCCCTCGGCCCTCCATGGATCCTTGGAGGTGTACGACTCAGGTAGATACCACAGAAAAATCAGAATCAGAATCAGAATCAGAAATACTTTCTTGATCCCTGAGGGGAAATTGTTTAATCGGCACAGTACATGCACTGAATTGCAGGCTTTTGTCAAACTCTTCGTGTGTTCTAACTTAATGTACAAAAGTAATTTCACCTTGTTTCTTTCTCTCCTGCAGCTCTTGATCAGGCCAAAGCGAAGACGTCAGTTTGGTTCTAACTGATGTACTGAGAACAAGAAGGAATATCAATTCACACCAAAAAGGACCTACTCTGTGGCTCTACAGATGTACGGCTGCAACACCAGCACTGTAATTTACAATGTAGATAGATGGCTTATTGTAGCTCTGGCTATGAGTCCCGCACTGTCCACACAACTTATTATGGATATGAACTCAGGCTTTGGACTTGAAAGACAGCGATCCAGTGCTTTGGCTGCAGGTCAAAGCCCTTGAAGAACGATACAGACTACTAGCTTTAAGAATGGGAGGCCTCTCCTTCTCTGTTGGCACGAAACACCATGTTTTCTTTCATGCAATGTGAGACCAAGTGGTTCTGTTTCAAGAGCTTGATTTTGATCCACATTTTGTTTTGTACAGTAAATGTTTACGTCTGTTAATGTTTTTTGCGTGTGTACAGTTTTGCCATGCTAAGTTCTTGTTTGCTGGATGAACTCTGCTAAAATGTTTGCCTGAATGCTACTTCACTATTTTTCCTTTTGCGGGTTGTGTAGTGTAAATATTGGTACTGTATGTTTAAGTAATAAATTGCTGAGCTGTATTTGCAAATGAAGGTTCTTTTTCATTCATCAGTTTACTAGTTTCCGCCCACAAATATGCAGAATTCAAGCAAAATATTCACTTCTGGCTAAATCTTTATTCTAGAGGGTATTGAGGATATAATCCAAATTTTAAGTAAAAATCTGTTTAGTACTGACAGCTTAGTCATTCAAAATCCTGCTCCTAAGAAGCATGAAATTGTTATGCAACTCATAACTCATCCCATGAAAGGATGCAGAATCAGGAAAATTTAAGCTTTGCCTTTCTAAAATCCAAATGGTGGAATATTTCTTGCTGTTCTCGAAGCTTACGCATTGTGAGAGCAAACTGACTAACTGAAAGAGCTTATAGAAATAACTATTAGCAACAACAATTGATGTGATGTGGCATAAAACCTCCTCATATTCAGATGGTTTGATGACCAAACCTGAATATTAATAAATGAAGAAACAACTGTGATTTGTCTCTATTCTTTACAGTACAAACATCCTCCAACAACTGCTGACTTATCTTTACAACACCATATTCATTAACACTAACCTGGATCTGGGCTGTTGCTCCAAAATAACAACGCAGACATTATTGTTTGTTGCAGCCTTCAATAACTTGTTTCTGGTACAAACACTGCTAAACAATATATTGTACATTATGGACTAGACGACCTGTTGTAGTACTAAGGGAAGTGGGTTGCATTCCACAGACAGTTATTGTAAGATACCATGACATGTCTGTTGTCTGTGTCCACACAAACACACACGTAAAAACACACACACACACTGCCAGACTTACAAACACACACCAAAGAATGGATTTCCTGTCTGGACAGGAAGTTTGTCAGAGAGTGGCAGACTGCTCAGACACACGCAGAAATATTTACCACAGTTAAAGTTGGTCTGGCATCGTCTTGTTACTTAAAATCAAGATCTTATACATGAAATAAAATTTAAAAATCATTTCACTCCAACAGGCCAGAGATCAGTGTTTGAATGAAGGTCCAGAGCGATCTGCATTAAAAATTCAAGCTGCTTTAAATACATATTTCAGACTCGGTCCCGTGCCAGGACCAGCATTATTTGTACCCATCCTGACATAACCAACAGCTGGCTGAGAGCTTGTGCAAGCATGGCTGTGTGTGCATGTGTGTGTGTGTGTGTGTGTGTGCATGTGTGTGTGTGTGTAGTGAGTGGTCTGACCAGGTGGTATGATCAGCAGTAGCAGCCCACTAACATTCCAGCCTCCTCTCCCACGTCTCTCGTTCTCCATCTCCACTAAACGGCAGAACTTCAAATCTGGACCTCAGCAGCTGCATTTCCATCCAAAGAATCAACAAATCATGACGCACGGAAATGAAAAACCTGAGGGGAAAAGGCCAATTTAATGATCCGCTTTGATTATACTTTGTTCATTATCAACAAAAATATGTCTCATCCACTCAGTGGATTGAGTTGAAGAGGTTGACTTGATTATAAGATTTTACTGAAATGCGATTGGGAATCGAGCAACAGTGTGATCCAACCCACACAGGCAGGGAACTTTTATCTGATTTATCTCTGATCAGTACAACCTTCTGCAAAGGTCATGTAAGTTGCTTGTAAATATCTGCATATTCTGAATTTGATGCAGCAACATTGTTTCAAACAAGTTGGGACAGGAGCAACAAAAGACTGGGAAAGATGTGAAATGTTCCAAAAACACCTGTTTGGAACATTTCACAGGTAAACAGGTTCATTGATAACAGGTCATGATTGGGTATGAGGGACATCCTGGAAAGGCTCAGTCGTTCACAAGCAAGGATGGAGCGAGGTTCACCACTTTGTGAACACATGATTGGATAAAGGATATTACTGCATGGACTCAGGAACACTCTGTAAAACAGTTCAGTTCATCTGCAAATGACGGCATTCTGTTTTTATTTCTGTTTTACATTCTCATTTTTGGAATCAGGGTTGTAAGATAAATCAGAGGGAGGCTTTTGCTCGCTCTTTTACTCTTCCCTGGGAACATCATAGGCTGAAGTCACACAGAGTGCAACAATGCTAGCAAGCACTGCACCCCTTCCTAAAAATCCTTGTGGGTTTATCTCTTGTGCTTGCTGCAGCTGATGTGTGAAGATATGACCATGCTTTCCCTGTTTTGGTTCATTTCAGCAGCGAGATAATAGACTGTAATTTACATTTTAATTGAATTAATTAATTCAGAAAATGTGTCAGCAAACACACGTTTTTGGGTATTATGAATAATTTGCATTGTGGAATTCACTGTTACATCCTCAGTCAGGGTATTTAAACACATCAGGCTTCTGAGATTTCCACAGCTCACAAAGGAAGAATAAGAGAGTAAAACAAGACGAGACGAGAGGAAAAATGGGAAAAGATGGAGAGATATAAGAAGCTTTTCCAGCAAAGTGTGTCCTCTCCTCTCCTTCAGAGCTTCTAATTAGCATTAGCATGTAGCTTCTGCATCAGCATGTAGTGTACTTATATGCTAACAGGCATCCCACTGGCAGCCTTGGAGAATCACCACAGGCACTTCCACTGCAGGAAGAGCACTAAGATACAGTAATACAGAGCTGGAAGCTGTATAGAAGGGAATTAATATGTCAATTATTAAAAATGGGGCAGTCAGAGATTTAGGAAATGTTGCATGTGTAGCATTTAATTAAAGTTTAAACAGCCAATGCTTTGCGCTGATATGTAAAATATTCAAAGCAATAACTGATGACATTGTGCTTTTGCAAGCAGGCAATGTTCAGTTCATGACTGCAGTCATTGTTAGCGTGCTATATCTTTCCAAATGGACACATTTCATTCTTTTATTTCAAGCTTAGACTTACATATGTACGTTCGGCAAACCCAGTTATAAGCCCTGTGTACGCACACACGCACACACAGACACACACACACACACACACACACACACACACACACACACACATATGTTTCCAAGCACAAAAGACCCCAGATGAGGAAAGGATGAACTCAGAGCCAATCACGACTTTTGGATCTTCATCTCCTCATCGCCGTGATTGCCTGTTTTGTAACCAACATCTATTTCCTCTTTGTAACATGGAATTGCATTAAGTTCAAGAAATGAGAGCAAATAATTGTATTTTCTCTTTTATTTTTTTGGAATTCACATTTTCCTCTGACCTGGAGAACCTCGTTTGAGCCCTTCATGATCCCAGTTCAGACTGAGCTTCCTGTCATTGCTGCCCTCTGGACCCCAACCTGGTGCTTATCTGTTTAATTTACAATTATTTCAAAATGAGTCTTCATTCAGAAGTAGCGCAGAAGACGGGCCTTCAATTCAGTGTGTCTTTAACCAGCCGCTGGATTTAGTGCCGAGGAAGGTGGACAGACAAGAGATGTTGAAAGAGAGCAGCAAACTGGAGAGAGTCCACGAAAACAGATGAAAACAAAGAGCGAGTGAAGGAGGGAAAGCTGATCAGTCATAACACGGCCACATTCCAGAGTAATTGAGCGGATGATTAGTCTCACAATCAGCAACACAACACCAGCTGTCTGAACAGAGAACTGTATGAACACAGAGATCAGGCTGGAGAGGAGAGGAGAGGAAAAGGTGAGTAAAAGAGGCACACAGAGATCTCTCCTCGTTTCCTTCTCCTCCCTTTTCCCTTCAAACGTCTTTTTCTCACTTCCACGAGCCGGCTCCACGCCTACAAATCACTGTGGTAATCAGAGCTAATTTTCCCTCCTCGTGCGAGAATTAGGGGTATTAGGGGTATTAGTGAAAGGCTCAGCTTTCACCACTGTGTTTGTGTTGACAAGGGCGGCCTAATGAGGCGCGCTGGGAGTGTCACAGAACACTTGTCCTTCTGATTATGCTTGATTCGCCAAGTCTTCTTTGTTTTAAGTGATACCTGATTACTTGTTACTGAACCACCAGGAACACCCACGAGGAGGAGAAGCCAGTGGATCAGCAGATGTTCCTCACGTTCAGGTTCTCGAGTGTTATTTGAATTAGTACAGCAATGATTATTGCATCAATAGCTTCCTCTGTCTTATCTCAGCTGCAAATTAAATGACTAATGTTGCAAGTCCGATGAACAAATCATGTAATGGAAATTCAAACAGGACCAACATTAAGTCTCTATAAGCTTTCTAATCAAATTTAGATTACATTTGATCATTACAATTTAATTTCATTTAACTCAAATTGGATGAAGTTATAATGATGCCGTGGAGAAAAATGGGTCACGGTTCACGAGAGGATGGAGAACAGGAAAAATATGATACATTTAAAAGCTGTGATGAGTGTGGAAATATGCCACATCTGCTCTTTATATGACTGGAAGTGGTAGCTGGAGCTAAATGTCCAGATGAACATGCACTTCAGGTTCTTATTTTTAGAACTTACCATCAACTCGCTCAATAAACTAAGCTACTTAATCAGTTGCCTAGATTTGTGAAAGCTGTAATAATCTATGTTTTGGTCATGCAGGGTCACCACATCAAGCTGTAAACATCCTGAGAGAGATATCTGGCTTTTTAGCTGCTAAGTTCCAAACGCATTTGCACAACGTCACAATAATTTGGATGAAGTCATTTGTTACAATGGCTGTGATGGACACGAGCTCCTTTGCAGCATTTGGATCCACTGACCATCAGATAGAAATGAATCCAGTCTGTCAGTAAAACTGCACATAGAAAGTGGACGATGATTATTTGCAAATGCTTAATTAGGTTTATACTTGTGATGTTAATGGTGATTAGAATGTAATATGCTTTTTTTTCCCCAAACCCATTCCCTACTCTCAGGAAGCGTTGCCCCTCAGGATCACATACAGCACATAGAACACTCACTGCTGTTGGACCGTGTCACTAATCATAACAGCCAAGTTATGCAAACTAAGCTTCTAGTTTGGGTCATGAAAGCTGTTGTAGATTTTTTTTTTCTTTGGGTATTATTGAGTTTTTCCCTGAAAACAGCTGCCAGCTGCTGCTGAGTGACTGAACCACAAGAGCAGAGCCAGAAAATCAAAACAATTTGCTGAAAGATGGTAAAACGAGGTGAACTGTAGAGTCTGATGATCAGTTCCTGCCTTTCACCTGTAGCCATCTGATCCACTGTGAATATAAAACTATGGATTAGAGCGACTTTAAATCACTCCAACGGCTTTAATAGAATCTTTTTTCAAATTGATCTGTTGATTTGTTTGGTTTCTTGCCTTTATTTCTTACTTGCCTGACCTTTGCATTTCTCTACAGCTGCAGCAGCAAAGGTAACTCAGTTTGAAAAGGATTCGACAGCGTTGGTTTGGATCAGACCCTTCATCAGACATCAGCGCTGCTCACTGTGTTGCTCTCTCACAGAAAAAGGAATGCACTGAACAATTCCCTCAGTATTGCTTCACTTTTATCACTTCAGGATGTTTAATTAGAACCGGAGGCAAAAAATAGGCATTTGTAAGAGTTTCAGTACGGCTGGTGTTTATATGTGTAGTCCCATATGGCAAGAGGGAGGGAATATTTGCACAGGTCCATGATCCTGAGCGTGGCAAGCATGAGGTCTGTTGGAGCTCCAACAGCCGAGGGCAGGCTGTTAAATCAAAATTCAATACACACTTACACCACGGGAAAAGATCAACATTTACGCCTGTTTACAATGTACAGCAAGAACATCCACCCATAACACAGGCCAGCCACATTCCTCTGCCTGCCCACACACAGAGCAGCCAGGGTGCACGATGATGTCTCCCGTCGCCAGATTTCAGGAGATGGATTTTTGGATTTTCAGTTAATCAATGAGTCTTTCGAAATGAGGAGTAGAAAACAAATTCCACCAGGAGTAGGTAACTCTTTGGCGGAGCTGGGGTCAGGAGAAGGTCTGGCTCCAAATATCACCACAGAGTGAGATTCAATTGTAAAATTATGAACTTTAACTGCAGGAAAAGAGCACGGAGTCAACTGGGAGTCACTCAGCTGGGGTGAGTGAATACACGCAGCATACAAAAAGACCATATTTTTTCCTTGCTCTTGTTTGCTGCCGTTTGCTGAACTCAGATTTCTGCTCCCATCAGAGGGAAAGGTGCTCCATTCATAAAGGCCAGAGTAGCCGCAGCAGCAGCAGCAGCAGTAGGTTGTTTCTGTCAGCTCCACTCTGGGTAATGTGCCAGTAACCACAGAGGCCAGTACATAGCTGTCATTCCTCTGCTCACTGAAAGCACATTTAGCAACCAACACCTGTTTCCCCTGCTCAGTCTCCACTATGTGCTGCTCTGCTACAGCTCTGCCTGCATCGAGGGGAGCAGCCATTCAACTCCTATGACTTTTTATACGCCAATGCTGCTATTTCTGGAATGCAGCTAATGGACTATTTTTACTGCCAACAGTTACAGTAGTAGTTAGTCACTCCAAGCTGGGACAACAAAATCAACATTTCAGCCTTTATAGGATGTTAAAACGTTCCTGTGGAAGCTGTATGGCACTCTTAGAGGTGGATTAGCAGCTCCTTAAAGGCACAGATCAGGAAACAATAACTTTTAATTTTATTGTGTGGGGCTTAAAGGTGTAATGAAAAGGGAAATAGTAAATTTTAGCAAAATTGCTGGTTTAAATCAATAGCAAATTCATCTGGAAGCAGGGAAATTCTACATAAAACTTTTCACAGGTTGGCTGGTCTAATTGATTAACACATTGAAATTGATAAGAAAGCTGAGAAAGTTTGCAAATTCCTTCATTACACACTGATGAGAAATCTGCTGGTCAGACAAACTAATATCAGCCTAATAAAAACACAAACCCTCCATGTTAATGTTGTACAGAATCTTACTCTCTGCCTTTAGTTTAACATTTAGGCCTCAAAATGAATAATGATAATTGATGATGTGCTGACCAAACGGCAGCTGTATAATAGTTAAGTGGTGCTTTAAATGAACTTGTCTCTTAAACCCACAGGGAGGTCAGAGGCCACAATAAACTATGAAGCAGTGCAAATTGAGACGATGATAAGATGATGAAACACACACTCTCTGTCTTACATATGCTTCGTCTAGTAATTGGGCCGAGTGTTCATAGAGAAAATAATCTACCACTGTCCTGTCTTGCTGCCCATTTGAGAAAAATCAGACAGAAATCTTATTTCATGAGGACAATTCAAAGACAGTTGTCTGTTTTTTAGGGATTTTATTTAGAGGGATGGTACTATATTAATTTTACTAGACTACTGTGATGCTTTTACAATGACTCGAATGAAAAATGTGTCAAATATTCCAAAAAACACTCAACCATCAATGCAGATATTTATGGCAGACGTCTGTAAAATATCTAAAAATGCAAATAAATCAGAAGAAAAAGAGACTTTGCAGATGACAGTTCTCTGCATTAAATTACTGTAATACCATTTCACTGAGAATCTGTGAAATGCCAAGAATGTTCCAATAAATCCTTAATGTATATTGTGACTATTTTAAGTGCCAGATCAGCTGAAAAGGAAGTGAAAGCACACATTACTCAGCAGTGGGGAATCCCTTGCTCTGCCACCTGCCCGTCAATCATCCCGGCCTGCATTACGTGACCCTACCTGCTGCTGCTGTCCCATACAGCCCATAATGACCATACCACACATACCGGAGCCACAAAGGGGCATTCCTGTACCATTCATCCAGACAGCTGTTTTACTTTAAAGCTGTCACCGACACCAGGTTTCCACTGAGGATTAAAACAACTTAAGGATGGTTTCCAGAGAGAGAAGTGGAGGCACATGTTGTGCACCAGTACCAAATGCAGTTAAGACCTTCACAGATAATTAAGAGTGGGGTGCTTATGTGTAAACAAGGCCTGGACTGATGGGGTGTTTTAAAGCAAACATTTTGATTGTGGTGTCTGTATTCCTGCCACTATTGAAAGATTTCTAAATGGACTATGAAGTCAAAAAGGAAAAAAACGAGTGGAAAAATTCACAAGGTTCAGGACCGTCGTTGGAATAAATAGCTGACATTTTACATTTCTGCAACTTCATCTGCTCTGACACCAGTCTGTGCATTTCCACAACCTTTTTATGACTAACAAATGTCAACTTTAACAGAGATGACTGTTGAGGTTTTTGATAATATCAATAAAGATTATCTCGAAGAGACCAAACAAGTCCAACAAAAAGTAGTATATCCATATTTGATGATTTCAGACCAAAATGACCAACTTAAATAAGAATTTTCATATTTGTTCTCCCTCTCTAACTTAATTTAATAACAATAATAATAAAACTATGCTTTTGGCCAAACAATAAAATTAAAAAGTTCAGACTGCAAGATTAAATGGATCATTTTAAATGGATGGAATTACAAATGGAAATTAGATTTGCAATAACATTGCAATTTATTGGCGTGCAAACTGAAAGTGTTTGTGTGTGCGTGTGTGTGTGCGTGTGATCATGTCATCTGAGAGTGTAATCTGAGGGATAACGTGGTACTTATCCAGCTGATCCCCCCACCTCCCCGGGTTCTGACAGGTTGACACCCATCATTCTTCACATTAACTTTGCCTAATTGGCAGGTAATTCCCTTCTCCCCTACTGTCCCTCTACTGTCTCTCTATTGTCCTTGTACTCAGCCCCTACTGTCCAGGTCTTTATCCACCAAACTAACCAGGCACCCCGCAGCCAGTAAGCCCCTCAGCAGGGCTTCTTGTCCAGGCCGAGAGTCCTGCTAGGCCCTGTCACTGTAACCTGGGGAAGTGAAGTAAGTTGGGAGCTTCCTCTGTGAGTATGACCCCCCATGCTGGGAATCTCTCTGCGAGGCTGACAGGAGAGCCAGCCCCAAATTATCTCAACCTGTCAGTATCTGCTGCCCACCCACCCCTTTCCACACATGCACGGACATTGCCCAAATTACATAAAGTAATGTGCATATTTATGTTCAGGCAGTTTGACTTCCCAGTATCTTTATTAAGTTGGTGTTGTCACCTATGATCCTTCCTTCATGCATCACCCTTAAAGAATATTCTGCCTAATGGAAATAATGTCAGAGTGGTTTTCAGTGGAGAGATTAAAGGGGATTTTCCGCAGCATAATGAGAGAACTTCTGAATCTGAAAATAAAAGGTGCAGCATCTCTTCAGCACCAAAAACCAAATGTTCTTCTCTTTTTGATGCTGACAAACATACAGGCCTTCCTCCCTCACCGCCACATTACACACTTTAATGCACTGCGACACCAAGTCTTCAACATTCACCGCTAGCTCTGATTCCTTTTGCTCCTCCTAGATCTCAAACATGCAAACACACACACTTCAGCTGTACAGTAGCTCTCATCCTGCCCTGACAGTGATTGACAAGTGTTTGTAGAGTCACTCTGCAAAGTCAGACACGAGACATATGGGAGTCCCACCCTCCTGTCATGTCCGCCTTCCCATGAGTCCTTTGTGGCTGAGGTGGAGGTGGCAGGAGCAGTCAGGAGCTTGTCAGAGCAACAGGAAGAGGCTTACACAGTCACTTACTCTCCCTCACACACACACACACACAGACAACTTCCCTCTCTCTTACAGGAACAACCCTCATACACTCTCGCTGTCAACCCCCCAGTGAGTGTGTCAGCTGTCATTAACTTCCCAGACTTCCAGTGAGCAGGGGAGCTTCCCCTCCCTCCCACCCCCTCACAGGTGACTCTCACTGGGGGCTAAATGCTGGGAATGCCAGCCTCTCTGCTGGAGGTCTCCATCCTGTCAACACAGCCAGCCAGAGGTCAGAAAAATGAAAGTGAAAGAGAGATAATTTATATATATATGTATGTTACAAATGGTTAAATTACTACATGTAAATGTACGCATGTTAATGGAATAGTTGTGCCTTTGTGTGTGTGTGTGCGTGTGTGTGTGTGTGTGTGTGTGTGTGTTTGTACCCATTTTACAGTTTTTGTATTTATAACTGCATGCATGTATACTGTATGTATTATTAATATTGCAAGTAAACATTGAGAGCGCTTATAATGCTATTTTTGTTTGCATCTTTATTTATTTATGTAGGTTTGCGTGGTAGGTTTTTTAATTTGTGTGTGTGTGTGTGTGTGTGTGTGTGTGTGTGTGTGTGTGTGCTTATGAATGTGTGTAGTTGGGGGGGCAGCATGCGTGGAATGTGTGTGTGATATAAAGGCTCTCTCCTCACGCCACAATGGTGTCTTTGACAGGCGGGAGAAGGGAAGGCTTTGTTTGGTGACACCACACAGTGTTGTGAATGCCCGACATAGCTGCCATTCCTCTCTCTATGCCCTCCGCCAGGCGACTGGCTTATCAGGGATTCCTCTCCTTTCTATCTGCCCACGCACACCCCTCACTATGTGTGTGTCTCTGTATGTGTAAGTGAGGAAAAGAGTTTGTGAAGCACAGTTGCTAACACCAAGGGAAATGCAAATCAGTCCTGGAGGAGAATAGACCCTCTGTTTGGTTACATATTTCTCCACAAGTGGACCACTTTGGCTGCCACATTTTGACAAAATCGTAAGTTGCGAGCATGGGTTTAATTTGATTTGATTTTGAATGAAATAACTTATCATGCAACTGTACAAAACATACATGCTAATAATTATGGTTAAGCTCTGATTAGGGTTAGGCGACTAAGACACTGAGGTGAAGGTTAAACGCATTTGACTTACATTGTGATGTATGAAATCATGCCTTATGAAGATACGTCCTTGCATACTGAGTTGTTCGGACGTGGTCATCTCTGGTTAAACTAGACTGGAATGTGGTTCAGAGGGACCTTGAGTTCGTCTCTTCACCTGGAGAAACAGGATTCAAAAGGTCCCCAGAAAGCCTCATCTGGGAAATTTAGTGGGAGCTTGAAAATGTGTTAGCTTTTGATACCACTGTTTGTTTGTTTTTTCCATACAAATGATTATTTTCCTCATATTTAGGTTCCTGCAATAAATAGCAGGCTAATAGTAAAGTGCGTGTCAATGTGTGTGTTCATTTGTCCATAACAATATCTGATAATTTGAATCTAATAAACACAATGCTGTCTGTTCCTGCTGTGGCCAATCATGCAGGAGTCTTTCAGCTGAACATCCTCGGGCTATCCAGTGTTAGCGTCCACTGTTTGTTGCTATTTTTATTGTTTCTCAGTGGGAACACTTAAAAAAAAAACATTGAATTGGTTAATAATGTTCCTGTTCTCTAGGTGGGTGCATGTGTACAGTACACTCCCATCCCGACAAATCCCCTGAAAGTCATGATGCAATATGAACACTGCAGAGAACTATTGGTACCCATCCATTCAGCATGCCTGCCATCAACAGTGCTGTTTAACATCCAGGACAGGCTGACCTCTTGTGCTGGTGGGCAGCTGTGGCTGCTGCTGTTTTTTAGCCAAAGCAATAACCAAGTAGAACACATGAAAGCAAGTTTATGAGACATCCTTCTGATCAATGATTGGAGAAAAGGTACTGATTGTGCAAGCCTAAACTCCTCAGGCAGGTTGTTCCAGAGTTCATACTTTTTTCCATTCTCTAATCCTCCTCTCTCATCATTCTGTTTATCTCATACTTACATTGTGAACTAGTACGTTGGTGAAAAGCTCATTCTTCTCCCTGGGCTAAGTAATCAGAGAGGTCCTTGCAGCTTTCACGCTAACGTTGTATTTGCCAAGAGGCCTGATACCCAAATTAAAGTAGGTATGGTGCCCACATGTGAGAAAATTAGGAATTCAATACACATAAACTCACACTTACACACAGCTGTTTCTGTGTGTGTTCAATGCCAACATGTTGTTATGTGTTTGGCGTGTTTATATGAGCTCTGATGGGCCTCATAGAGGTTTGGAAGCAACACCCCAGTTGGATTAGGCTGATATTAGTCTGTTCAGCATTGTCCTTTAAAGGCATAATCAGTGTTTTCTTTTCGTTTTTTTTTTTCATCTTGCTGATACTGATAATAACTGATATCTGGAAGGGTGTGAAATGACCTCCCAGATGTGACCTTCGGTGGTTTGTGTTATTCCACTTGTTATTCCACAGCAGTCATAGCCTATCCATTAAAACACCATGTTTAAACACTAAGATGCTCCTAAACCTAAAGGGTACATTTTGGGGTACTTATGCCATTTCTTATGGACATATAACTGAAGCGTAGGGCTTGGATGTCAGTTTATCTCCATCTGGTGGTGAGATGGATCAGATTTAGGGAGGCTGTCATACAGGCTTGGTATACCCAAAACATGTGTTAGGGCTTTGCTGGAAATACATAGCTACAGGGGACTCTGGAAAGACTTCAGACTTCTTATGGACATGTAGTACTTGGAATCAGAAACTGATGGCTGGTGAACAGTCTCAAGCTCAGACATTTGGAAGGGTTTTGGTTCTGACTTGCAAAAGCTTTGGAAAACCAATTGGTGGGCCGTAAGGAAATGGGAGGACTTCATCCAAGCCAAGCCTGGGGTAGCTCGGTCCATATGGACTTGGCTTGAGAGCCAGAGGATGAGCAGTTCAAGTCCAGCCAGAACCATGGGACAGAGTGTGGCCTGTTAGCTTGAGAGCTTCCAGTTCACCTCCTTGCACTGCTGAGACGCCCTTGAGGATTGATTTTTGTAAATATCTGCTTATTCTGAATTTGATGCAGCAACACGTTTCAAACACGTTGAGGCAGGAGCAACAAAAGACTGGGAAAGATGTGGAATGCTCCAAAAACACCTGTTTGGAACATTCCACAGGTTCATTGGTAACAGGTGATGGTATCATGATTGGGTATGAAAGGGGCATCCTCAGCACTTTGTGAACACATGATTGTTCTAAGGATATCACAACACGGGCTCAGGTGCACTTTGTAAAATTGTTGTCGGTAAACACAGTTTGTTTGCAAATGATTGCATTCTGTTTTAATTTATGCAGCATTCATACTATTTTGGATGGTATGAATGCTGCATAATATGGTAGAGCATCGCAGACTGTTTATAGGTCCTGTGTGTGCATGTGTGTATTTCAGGTAACAGTAACAGTGTAAAAATTCTATTTCCCCAATGAGGGATTACTGAAGTGCTTTCCTTCTAAGAAGCTGTTTTGTAAGGGAAACACTGGCCTTGTGTAGTGGTGTTGTGAAGAAGAAGAAGGAGCACTTTGAGAAACTCATCATGTCAACTGACTTGATCTATGGACATGAGGCAAAGAGGAGAATGGAGGATGCGAGCCAGAAAGTCCACCTCCGTGTTCGCAGACATGCAGACTGAAAATAGGACAGCATTATAAAAAGCAAGAGGCCACTTGGTCTGGACGTTGGCTTTAGAGACCAGTCATGAAACATCTCTACCTTCATTTTTGTATATTACAGCTTCATTATTAAGAATTTTAATGCCTCTAAAGCCTACATGAGGATGCATCTTTTCCACAATAGCTTTAATTAAGAAGCTGACTGTCAGTCATACATTCTGAGGCTGTAACCTGCAGAGATAAACAAGTTGAACAGATGATGCATTACACAAGGATATCAAAGCTTACAAAATGGTGACAAGCAGTTTCTGGCAGATAGGTTCTTATTTAAGCTCAGCAGTCCATTAAGAAAACTCAGAGCTCTATCAGAGTATAACAACAGTATTCACTGCTGTTATTGTAATCTTGGCGTGAAATATGCCAGGAATTCCTTCTATTTCTTATCTGAGTCTGAAATCAACAGCAAGTCAAGGTTTGTCGTCATACAATGTTAATTTCAAATATCACAAGATTTTCAAGCTTGCAGACAAGAAAAAGCTCCTCTCTCCCAAACATCCTTTTCCTCAAGCCATTTTTCAACATTTTCCATTGTTTTTATCAAACAAAAAAAACAGTAATCTTCAATCAGAGTTGTTCTAAGTTGTTGCCAGTCTTTCAGTGGGATGTGGGAGGTTTGAATTATTCTTGTCACTTTCCTAACACTGTGCCTTTAGGGAACAATTAGATTCCTTTTATGTTGTTGTAGCTTATTTCATCAGACTCCTCCACTGGTCCTCCTTTTAAGACTGAAATACACACATGCCCGCGCACATGCACACACACAAACAGATGATAATATGAACACACATGGTCCATTAACTCCACCAGTCTCCCAGGAGCCTCCTGCAGTTGAATCACAGCCATTCCATCAGACTCATCAGCACTGCTGTGGGAATAATATTAACAACAAAGAATTAGCCTTTCCATTGGCCTCTATCTCAACACACACACAATCTCTACTCAGTGTGTGACATGTAGGGTGCTTGTTTACAACTAGTGTACATGTGTTGTGTGTGTGTGTATCCCTGTGGCCAAAGATTGGGTTGTCTTTGTACAGTCTGCGTTTTAACATAATTCAGAATGTTTTATCTGCGTTCACGTGTGTGTAAGCAGGCCGCATGTGCAGGTTTTGGGGTGTAAAAGCAACCGGAATGCGGTGAAAAGTTTTTGAGAGGTGTGTTTGGAAGCGTGCCCGTCCATGTTTGTGCACGCATGTGTGAGTGTGTTGTGTATTCATAGACTTGCTGCTCCCACGTCCCTGAGAACGAGGCCAATCAGATTGGACAGACAGTTTATTTCCAAACACTAGCGTCTGGCCTGCTGCCTCACACACATTCCAATACTTCCAGACAGACTTTCAGAAGCGGGAATTAAAAGGCATTGGAGTTGTTAAAACATGACATTCCCAAAAAAGGGCTGCTGGGCCCAGAGACTACCAAGAAACATCCCACATGACTCAACACTGCAGGAATGACAGCACCGCGAGGGTCGCCGATGAAGGTCCTCTCATAGATATAGTCTCTCTATGAGCCTTCTCTCCTCTCTCTATTTCTGTCCTTCAGCTTCTCTGCCATCGTGCTGTCTCACACGTTAGATCATTCTTAACTGAAATATCTGTTGTTTTGTTTTTATTATGTAAGATTTTAGGGCCTTTTTCAAGGGCACCTCAACAGCAACGATGAGGGAGGGTCAAGTATTGCTCTTTCACCTCCCGACCCAGATTTATTCGAGCAGCCTAACCTTTAGGCCACTGCTGCCCCATGCTAGTTAACTGTATATACAGTATTCACATGCAAAAATGTGCACACATGATTGAGCAAAGCTGACCTGCATATATCATACCGACTGCATTACACTGATGTCTGCTTCTGATATGTGGATCTGATGAAATATGGTTGATTATACAGTATGTATCTATCATAGATGCTCCCTAAAATTCTCGTAAAGGAATTCAATAATTTTAGTCCAATTTCCTTTCACGAAAATGGTACAAATCAAACATATGTGACATCGGTATATGAGAAATATTGGCATTCGTATCGGCCTTCAAAAATCAGAGTGCACACACAGTGGGAGGAATGTTGTGTGTATTGTGAGTGGGAGTTGAGGTCAAACATCACTATCAGGGACCGTGTTAATGCATTCAACTCCTATAGAGGCTGACTCATGAGGCTGTCTGTTTAACAGTGGGTCAATTCATCCCGCGAGCAAGGGGGGCCGCGAGCATCAAAAATGGGTGCTTTGACGCAACTGAAGTGACCGTGTCAACGTTTGAAAGGGGTTGATCAACTTCCAGTCATGTCCGGTGTTTTCTCGAGGGGTTGCACATACATCACTAAATGGTAGGGTTCATTAAAAGGACCATGATAAGAAGGAATCTGGTCATAACAAAAGCAGGAGACTGGTTTTATCTTTACTCGGCCGTTGTGATTGTTTCACAGTCAAAGTGACTAATTAAATGAGGATCTACAAAAGCAGATAAAAGCAAAATAAAGGCTGCCATGTTACGTCAAAGAAAGTTTCCCTTTTTGTCAAAACATTTGTTATTCTTTTGATTAAAGCATCAGAAACTATAAAAAATGAGCATCTTATCTGAAGCATCCCTTTGTGTTAAAGGTGCATTCACATACAGTTCCCAAGAGATAGAATAATAACAGAATGGTCAAAATGTGTATCTGCAGCAGAGGCTGAGCTGCTCCACACTGCATGAAATAAAAGCTTTCTGTCTCTTATGCCCAAACCAAGAAAAACCGGATAACATTGCCACATAACCCGTATGACATCATTAGGGTTATCCTCTGATTTTCTGACTTTCAGTTCACAATACATGATATTGTATGTATTCTTGACAATCGGTTGGAGCTGCATGGGTCCAACAAACCTGCTCCCCTTCATCTAGGCTACATCTTTCTCTATGTCTGGATTTAACAAGGCAAAGTTCTTAAGGCATAATGGCCTTGATCTGAACTGATCCCATCACTGAACTAAATGAGAAAGAGGAAAAACTGCCCATAATATTATATACATGAACCATACATTTTGCATGAATGTCATAATGTGCACATAGTTTTGCCCAATCTTGGCATATTTTTCGCATATTCAGGCCTACTGCATATTTTACCACCTGTGAGAAAAGTCAGGACACAAAATACCTTGTGAATTAGAGATTTAGGCAAATGAAAACGACACAGGCTCACGAGTCCATTTATATGATTTGCTCCTTGATGTGCTCGAGATTTTTTTTTCTGTCGTTATATTATGAAGTCTCTGCATTTAAATGACAAGCAAGTGGGAAAAATGAACAGAAACAAAGAGAGGAAAAGTAGAAATGAACCTGGTTCAAACATATCTGAAAGAAAAAGAGAGGCAGAAGAGAGCCTGATAAAAACTCTCATTTAAGAAGAAGAAGAAGAAGAATCAGGGGGAGACATTCCCCTTTATTGTCACACACACATGCACACAGCACACGGAGGTGAAATTTGACTTCCGCTTTTGACCCATCCTGGTCGTCCTTCCTCCGCGGCAGACCAGGAGCGGTGGGCAGCCAGACCGGCGCCCGGGGACCCATCTTCGCCGTCACCATTGGTCAGGTGGTGATCTTCTTGCATGTTTTTAGTGGGGGTATATTTTTACGGAGGATACCCCAGGTGAACACGGGGAGAACATGCAAACTCCACACAGAAATTTATTAATTATGCTTAACTTGTTCATTAGCATCATTGAAAACAGACCACGTCGAGACAAGCTATTCAAATAAACACAAAGTGTACATCTCACATGAAGTACCGTTAAACTGCCTTGAACAGAGCACAGTGCTTGTCCAATACACAATCCGCTCCACAAGCAGTCCTGTTAGTATTGATTTCAATTTACCACTAACCCTGATTAAAGCTGTTTTTTGTCTTTCATATTAATAGCTTAGCAAATCCAAACAAGTTAATCAGCACATGAAGTGGTCTAATTAGTTTGTCTGGAGTGTCTAAGCTGAAGTGGTCTTTTCTTGGTGCTGTATTTGTGTCCAGAGAGGGAACAGAGGCAGAGAGTGAAAGAAAGACACAGACCAAAAGGATGAGACTGTGAGAAATCTGATGGACGTTTATACAACAGCATGTACCTTTATATAGCGTATTACCAGGAAACTAACACAAGGCAATCACTCTGAACTCCTTCTCAAAGCTCTCAAAGTATTATTCTCACCTACTTTACAATAATCAGTTAATTCCATTTATATTTCAGCACCAGAACAATTAGACTAATCTAAAAGTCTGATTAAACTATGAATCCATTGAATAATTAAAACATACGTTCATACATTTCTATTATGAAAAAGTGGGTTTCAAGGGGCTTCCCAGGAACAGGATTTACTTTACTCCTCCTCCTCCTCCTCCCATTTTCCAGGGCCCCCAAAGGCCTTGTACAGTATGTAAGGGGTAAACATTAAAATATTCATGCATCAATTAAATCTGGAGAAATTAATCTAATAAATATAACCTGACAAAGCCATTACAGGGTCTTCAACATGAGAAGTTATTATGAGGATAAATCCTGCAGGGCTTTGGTGGCAATGCTGATTGCACGAGTAGTTCTGAGAAAACTGTGGAGCTGGACTGGAGAACGAGCACCGGCATCTCTTTGTGATGAATTTTAGGGCAAGCAGATTGGAGACAAAATTTGACAGAACATAAGTATTACACAAACATGTTTGGGCGTGTCATTTAGTGCAGTATACAGGTATATCATTCAGCACTGAGCCTCACTCATTATGTCATGTTTTGATTGCAATAATTACCTCTAAGTGCTCTTTTAATTAGCCTTATGATGCCTTCATTTATCTGGAGCATCACTGGAAATGCCTCTGGTAGCAGTAAAGACGTCACCATAAAATTAAATAAAAATGTTGGACCACATGTTTTAGGCCTTGCAGTATAGTAATAGTATGGTATAGTGTTGTTTTTTTTGTTTTTGTTTTTGTTTTTTTTGACCACGTAAACTACACCTATGTTTATGACTGAAGAATGTCATTAAATACAGCATTTTGAAGTATTCCAATATATAATAACTTTGATTCAGTAGTATTAGTCTTTTTAAGGCCAATTTGAGAGCTGCTACAGCTTCCACTCCTGTCTTTTTAAAGGGCCAGTTCACCCAAATCATGACTTTCATTGGAACTACTTTTTGCTATGCTGGGAAAAGGGACTTGTACCCTGCTTAGCCTGCTGCCACCACAACCCAAACCTTGATAAATGGACAAAAAGGGATGGATGTATGGATGTTGACTGCAAGATCCTTGCATTATCTTGAATAACCAGAATATTTCAGCATTTTTCATCACCTTTTCACCACCACTGTAGTGAGGTAGCAGCACAGGTTTCACAAGCAGATCAGAACATGGGCATATAACACAAGTTTTTCTGATTTGGGTGAATTAACCCTTTATTTGTGGTGGAACTACACTTTTTACATTTGAATCATCATCAGCTGGGTCATTAAAAACAGGCTACGATAATGTGCCTTGCTCTGATTCTGCCAACCTGCCTCTGAGCAGAGCCCTGCAGTCCCACTTCCAGCCTCCTCGGCTGCTATTCTTGACTGACCCTTGACATTTGGGAAAATGTGAATATTAAGAACTCTCTCAGAAATTAAACAAGAGCCCTATTCCTAATTCATAACATTTTTCATCAAAGGGTAATATCGCCCCATTATACTTGTACATTGATCTAACCCTAAGGTATCTTTTGGGCTTCACATTTTTACGGGCTTATCCCTACGATGTTTCAAAAATATATTTTTAATATGGAAAAGCCCGTAAAAGTGCGTCGCCTGCCTTGGGACACCCTGTCTTGTCCGGGCTCGGAGGCAGTGTAATTGCTCTGAGGGCCCCCCCCTGAACCCCAGATCCGTCTTTACAGCTTGCATTAGCATACATAATACTGCTCTGTGGACTCAAAGAATCATGCCAATTGAAATGCAATCATTTTCACAGCAGAGCACTGCCATCACCACTTTAATTGAGTGTGAGAGTGCTTGCATGTGAATGTGCATGGCTTTGTATCTTGAGACAGAGGATAATTGCTTTTGCAATACAACATAGCAATATGTTGCTAATTCACTGATAGGACTTGATTGCTTTTGTCTAGTTGTGTCCCCTGGGCCGGCTCGTGTGTTTGTGATGTTTGTCAGAAAACAGAAGGTGCAGACGATAACTGCTGGCCACATCCCTTTAGACTGTCTGCACTGTATCTGTACCAATTTCATCGCGCACGCACACACACACACACACACACACACACACACACACACACACACACACACAAAGATACAGTACACAAACACACAACAAAATAATTTTAGCTGCATCCTAAAACAGGGTCGATAAACTCGCTACAATAAAGATGAGATTTCCCCTTGATATGAATCCCCCACTGTTCAGTGACAACCAACCCTAATTATCTTATCATTATCTGTGGATTGCTTTTGTCAAATTACAAAGTGGGCAAGCACAGACACGGCTGCATTTTAGAGTTAAAGAATGCCCCGTCTGCTCTTTACATGTCTACAGTCCCTGAGCGCTGTTTCAGTTATAGTATATGACAGGATAGAGATCACACGCAGTCATATGCATAGATATTACACCCTCACACATACACATGTCACAAAGAGCTTTGAAAGTCCTGTGCCACCTGAGGATCCCTGCTAACTGCTTTTCAGGGCCCCTGCAGATTGCATACATTGCATGCATTGCATACTTCTCCAGTGTTTTCAACACCATCCAGCCCTGCCTTCCACAGAACAAGCTTCTGGCGATGCAACTGCACCCTGGAACTGCACTACCTCTCTGACTGGCTACAGCATGTCAGTGAGTGGATGACTGTACCTCAAGGAACTGTACTGGTGCCACTCCTCTTCACTCAGACTTCCTCTAACTCTTGTTCCTGTCACGTCCAGAAGTTTCCAAATGACTCCTCCACTGCTGGATGCATCAACAATGATAACAAGGAATAGAGAGGACTGATAGAAAGCTTCGTGGCAGTGGCAGAGAAGAGGATGAAGTGCAAGATCAAAACCGTCCTCAGTAAGCCCTTTCACCTCTTCATGGCATGCTGTGGCAAATGGACATCTCATTCAGCCACTGGATCATCCCACCCAGGTGCAAAATGGAGCACTTCAGGTGCTCCTTTGTACAGCTCACTTAACTCACACAGCTGTATTTCCACAGTGTCTGCTACACTCAAGACACTCACACTACTCTCCCTCTCCACCATCTCTCTGCTGGACTGCCGCACTGATTATATACCTCACTATACCCATACTATACCGTAATGTATTTGAAAGTCTATATTGTGTTGCTGTTCTATACCGGATAATGTGTTTAACAGTTATGTCCCTGGCAAATCCATATTTTTTCTGTATTGGGGGGACACAACCTCCCAAAGAATGTGTGGTTATGCCCATAATGGTCCCAGAAAAAACATCTTGAAGAGAAAATCTTAATCCAGGCTGCCAAAATGGGCAGAAGACATAAGCATGTGTGACTATTATTATTGCTTTAGGGATCACTAAAGGTTTATCTTGTCTTACAGGAGTGTCACTACATTCATATCACTACACTAACAAGAGCTTGACTGCATGGCCTTTAAACTTAACCTTGACCATAAATTTAACCCTTTTCCTATAATGACTGAAATCTGTACACACAAGCACAGACGCACACCAAACACACAGCTGATGGTCCACCGCTGTCTCCTTTTGGTACAAAGCTCTCAATGAAGAACTTATATGACCAATTAACATAACAGAACAGTAATTTCCATATAAAGTGGACAAAGCAAATAGCTCTCTAATGAAGATCAGTGTTACTATGCTTGCCGGCTAATTTCTCCCAACGTCAGCAAAAGCCTGCAGCAACAAAGTGATTGAATCATGAGAATGTGTATTAATGGCATTAGCTGCTAATTAGCCAAACAGAGAAAGAGGACATTAATCTTAAAGCCCAGTTGTAGACTATTCAAGTCTAGAGCAAACTTGGAACCGCTTGTCAAACGTAATGTATTAAATGCTAAACTGTGGGCGAGAGAGGGGCCCAGGGTGCAGCAAGGTTAATCTGTGGATATGAACAAGGACTCACTTTAACATCTTTACACTATCCCATTAGCACTGCAGCATGTGTCTGTGTGACTGACAGTGAGACTGTATTTGAACATTATTAATAGCATTATTAGAATATGCCAATTTTATTTTTAAGGAATTGTTATGATTTCTTAATTTTTTTCCAAATTGTTATTGTTGTTTATTACTTTGGACGGATATCAGCAGTTTAAGGGCCCTGCAATGTTTTTATATTGTTAACTCTGTACATACTGTATACAAATGTTGTACTTTACAGTATATTTACAACATAATTATGTCATACAGTGCTATTAATATTACAGATTTGTTGTAATATGTAGACCTATATGACAAAATATTGAATAAATCAGGACAAGCTTATACAAACACATGAAGGTCAGTGTTGTAAGTGAAAGTGAGATGTTTTGTTGAGTGGTGGTCCAGTTGGCTACAAGAAAACACGCCAGCAAAACAGACTTTATGCCTGATCCTGATGTCTGTGGTGAGGCACTGACATCCTCTGGCTTATTCGTGTAACTACAATGTGGCAGGATGAAGGATGATCAGCCTCCAGGATCATCAGCCTCAGGGGGGAAAAAATAAATAAATCAGATGAAATTTGTTTATTTAGAGAATAAGTTTTAGACCAAATGAAAACCTTGATTGCCCTTTTCATCTTTTGTTTTTTGTTAATTTTGTGTAGATTACAAACAGTCAAGAACAGAACAAAAAGTATGAAGTATATTTAAGTATATTACAATTCAAAGATGATTGAGGATAGTGTTTTAATACATACACTGACAGCAACAATTTTGGTTTTATTGATTGCTTTTTTTATTTATAAATATCTCCAAACCAAATGTTTTTGAAATCTGTTGTTCTGTGTTATCCTCCGCAGCTAGAGGGCGCTACTCGCGGCGAAGAAAAAGCTTCGAAGTCACATGACCGCTCATCCGCCAAGTTTGGATTGTGTTTTGTTCCCATGTTTTGTTTCCAGCCAGCCAACAGTCAAGGATGCGTGAAGTCAATTCATGTAGTTAAGTAGAGCGGTATCGGAAGTGTGGCGACATGAATTTCAAAATAATTCATATCAATTTTCAAAAACCCATCCATATTCGTGGTGATGGTTCTTATTTCGAAAGGTTTAACCGGAAATTGTTTTTATTTTGCGACTCTTGACGCTAGTGGCAGCTAAAGGACTCAAGCCTGCAGTGTCTTGATATGATACAGTAGTTACAGTTATGAACTTGCAGTTTGAAGACGCCGACGATACAGTCGAGAAGCTAAAGAACAAATATTTGGCGAGGAGGGAACAGGTTTGAGTTTAACGACATTATTGTCAGACAAAACAACTTGTTTGTCTCATAACTTCGTGGTCTTACATGTTTGTCCTGTCAGTGGTCCAACGGTGTCTTTGCTATGCTAAGTCGGCTAAATAATGTTAGCCTAAGTTAGCTTACTTCCACTGTTAAGTTAGCGAATAGAGCGCTCGCGGTTTCTATCGTTATTAATGCCCCAATAGTTGTTTTATCCTATAGCGTTTAGTTAAGCTAACATAACTGAAAAGCTTCACGTTAAACTTGAACAAAACAAATGCTACAATACGTCAGTTCCAACTTTTTGATAAGAGACACTTAACGCTAAGCACGTTAGTTAAGTTTGTTTTTCAAAACGTGAGTTTAAAGTTGAATTTAAGCCAAATTGAACGATGTCCTGTCGTACTATGTTCTGATTTTTAGTGGTCCCCGTCAGAAGACATTACCCCAGCAAACAGTGATGGTAAGAGCATTTCAGAGAGGACCTCCACATGCTCAGATAACCACAACCGTTGAACTCGTATGTCTAACTTTGCTTTATGGTCACTATTTCAGATGCAGTACAGAGGCTCATTTTGACCAACAGGCTGAAACAGCCAAGCAAAGAGCTGAAAGGCTACAGCAAAGCTTTACACGAGCTCTTTAAAGCAGTGACCAGCCATCCAGACCAGTACGACCAATGACATTATTCTTACAAATCATTTTCCCCATGTTTGTGATCAGTCTTATGCCTCAATAAAAACATGTTGGTATCTTTTTTTTTAAGGTTTGCCAGCGATCACAGTCTACATGGCAGCAATGAAGACCTGAGTGGGGATTCTACAGCTGCTCCACTTCAGGACTCCCAGGTGCTGTTTACAGAAACAGGTGAGCGTGTGTTTCTGCTTTCTGAAGGAGATGAACTGACAACGACTGCGACAAAGTAGCAGGTGCTGAGACGATTTCAGCGTTTCCACTTCCTGAGGAAAATCCTTTGAAGCATGGAATGTTGATATGGTTGCAGTTTTAATCCACCTCCGAATGAAAATCAAGCTGTTAATTTGTTAACATGTCCGTATGGTGTTTTTTATATCATACAAAATATACCATAAGAAATATACAATCACCGTATCAGAAACACAGATTCAGACACACAGGGTTTCATACGTAACATACATTAGGTACACGTCCCATCAACCCGTGGGGTTGGGCTACAGTGAAACAAGGGGTATCAGAGGAGAAGCCATATAACACTTACAATTACAATTAGTCATTTGGCAGACGCTTTTATCCAAAGCGATGCACATATGAATTCACACACTGATGGCATAGCATCGGGGGCAGTTTTGGGATTCAGTATCTCGCCCAAGGATACTTCAGCATGTGAACTGCTGAGGCACCAACCTCCTGATCTGTGGAGGACTGCTCTACCTCCTGAGCCACAGCCACCCCATATTGGTATTTGCAAGCTAAGAATTACAATTTTCAAAATGTTGGCACGCTCTGTTTTCGGTTGCAAAGCTGCAAAAGAAGAAATGGCAAGCTGTTGTGTATTTTCAAAGGATCTGAAAATCTGAGAGCTAAACTGTAGCCTGGAGTAGCCATTTTCCAGAGCATTTGTTTTGACACGAAACTTACATTAAAGCCTGACTGTTCCATCTATTTATCCCGGGGACGCCACAAGTACAAGCCAACGTGTTGGTAAGTTTATTTTTCTTGTGTTTCATCTGTTGACTGTGCTAGATGCTTTTAGTCAACGTTAGCCTGCCAAGTTACACGATGATTCATGTAAAATGCTGACAGCACATTTTACATGGCTTGGGGGTGTTGATGAAGAATTTTACAGCAAGTGTTAGACAGCTCAGCTGCTAATGAGGTTTTTGTGTTTGATAAGCAGAGTCGAAGGTGCAGGCGAGTGGTGGAGGGGCGGGTGGAGATAGAGGCCGGGACTGCTTAGATCCTTGCACACTATCCCCTTGTTGATGAGGATTTGTTTTTTCTTATGAAAAAAAAATTGTAAATATGTAATGTTGATGAACAGAGATTAGTTTTTAGGGGTTTAATCAGTTCCAGGAGAGGAATTTTAAAATGTATGAATTGACAAGATTATGAACAATATAAGTTCATGTCATTTTTTTTGCTTCATTCTCGGTTATCGCTGAAATTTCTGGCTTTTCATAACAGCCTCTATTGTCAAGAGATAAAGAGCTATCCCTGGGCTGAGCTCTGTTATTCCTCTGTTTGTCCAGATGTGACCTTGCCCTCTTGTCTGGATGGCAGCCCCGGGTCCCCGGAAACTGAGACGGACGAGAGGTTGGAGAGAGCTTGCCGTCTCCCTGACTCCTGCCGTTCCTCCTCTTTACTGCTCGCAAATGTGTACCAGGAGATGATAACCATCTACAAACAACTGAAGGTGAGGAAGCCATTAGAGGACACAGATGTGTGTCCAGTATTAAACACCAACTTAAATGCAGATGATATTCTGATTTGTGTTGGCATTTCCCCATACTCGTAACAAGTAATAAGATCAATCCATATGTGTGTTTGTGTATGTGTATACAGGCAGAGCGACAAAGCCAGCATCAGTGGGAGAAGGAGCTGCAAGAGCGAGAGAGGAGGCTGAAGCAACAGGAGGAGGCTTCTGGGAGGCTTGCTGGACTGGAGGAGATGATACACACTCGCATGTCAGCTGTAGAGGAGGTCAGACACACGTAGACCATCCAGTCACCTTCAGCAGAAGGGATGTGTTATGTATTGCTTCACCATACCTCGTTCTTGCTCCCTCCACTCTGCCACTGGCCTCCTTTCAGAAAGTAATTTGGCTTAACTTAATTAAAAACTTAAACTTCCGATCACGAGTGAGGGATGCAATGGACTGACAACAACCCATTTCTAAAAAAAGCTGGGATACTGTGTAAAATAATGTGATAATTTGCTAATCCTTTTTTGACTTCATCAACTTCATTGATTTTTGTACATATATTATTGTTCTCAATCTGATGCCAGCAAAATGTGTCAAGCAAGTCAATCCTTGAGGCAGCACTACATTGAAAATCAACATGATTGTATAAAGGATGTTACTACATGGGCTCGGAAATACTTTGGAAAACCGTTGTCTGGAAACACAGTTCAGCACTGCATCTACAAATATAAGTTAAGACTCTAATATGCAAAGTCAAAGCCATATATTAACAACATCCAGACACATTGCTGACATCTCCATCTGAGACGGACTGACGCAAAGTGGAAAAATGTGCTGTGGTCTGACAAGTCCACTTTTCAAACTGTTTTTGTAAATCATGAACCTCATGTCCTCAGGGCTAAGGAGGAAAAACATCCAGATTGTTACCAGTGTGAAGTTCAAAAGCCAGCATCTGTGATGGTGTGGCGGTGTGTTAGTGCCCTTGGCGTGAACAACTTGCACATCTGGGAAGGCACCATTAATGCTGAAAGGTACAGACAGGTTTCAGAGCAACATATGCTGCCATCCAGACGACGTCTTTTCAGGGACGACCCTGCTTATTCCTGCAAGACTGAACCCTTATTCTGTTCGTGTTATGACAGCGTGGCTTCATAGTAAATGAGAGTGGGTACTCGACTGGCCTGCAGTCCAGACGTGTCTCCCTTTGAAAATATGTGGCACATTATGAAGTGCACAGTATGACGAAGGAGACCCCGAACTGCTGAGCAACTAAAGTCAAATGTCAAGCAAGAATGGCAAAGAACTTCACTTTAAACTTGAAGAATTAGTGTCCTCAGTCCCCCAAATGCTTATTGAGTGTTTGGTGATATAATACATGATAAACATGTCCCTGACCCAGTGTTTCTGGAGCATGTTGCAGGCATCAAATTCAGAGTGTATATTTACAAAAAAAAAACAAAAGTTTGAACATTTAATATCTTTGTACTGTATTCGATTGAATATAGGTCGAAAAGGATTTGCAAATCATTGCATTCAGTGTTTATTTATGTTTCACAGATCATCCTGACCTTTTCGGAATCAGGGTTGTACTACAGAATTTTAAAAGCAAACTCCAGTCAGTGTATTGAACCACTTAAATGGTTGCAGTGTTCCTCGTGTGTGAATGTGCATGTATGTGTCACCAGAAACACCAGCAAGAGGTGAGCCAGCTGCAGGATCTTCTTCTCGACAAGAGTAAGGAGAACAGGAGGCTCAAGTCCAGCTTTGACACCATCAAGGAGCTGAATGACAACATGAAGAAACAGGTTCGGAGTGTTCCCGTAATAGCCGTGATTGTCTGTTTGCATTTTGTGCGCATCAGCAAAGTTTGATAAAGTCATGCAACATCCTAAAGTTATATGAACACAAAGGGCTGAAATGTTGAGGAAAAGTCGTCCAGCTCTTGAATAATTTGATTTCGAGAAGCAAGTCTACAGATTTTTCATCTGATTAAAGGCTCAACGTGATTAAATGGCTTCATTTTATCGTTGTGTTTAAATATGCAGGCTTCATGGCTGAACATTAAGAGCAGGGTGGAGGAGCAGACGGCTCATATAAAACAGTTAGACCACAGGGGGGCGCTATGACATAACCCTCTCGTATTTGGATGTTGAATAATACAGCAGTGATGTAAAATCATTGAATCTGCATTTGTTTTCTTGGCATAAGCGTCTGTTGGGAACTCTAAGTGTTTCCCTACCGTTGAAACCCTCCTTGCCTCAAAAACACACAAATAAAAATCCAGCTTGATAAAATTGGGCAGATTTGTTTCTGTGGAATTAAACAAATTAAGGATTGTTTTTTCTTGACAGCGGTCTGACATAGCAGATTAACATCCATTGCTTTTCAATCAACAGTTGAATGAGGTCAGTGAACAGAATAAGAAGCTGGAGAGCCAGTCCAAGAGGGTGCAGGCTCGACTCGAGAACCTGCAGGTAAGAACCTACTAACAAATGCAGTCAGTGTACTTTTACATGCACTGACGCTCAATGACAACCAGGCCTTTCCACCTGAAAAAGCAAGTGTTCTTTCATACCTTAACCCATTGACTTATTAATTGATTGGTTTCAGAGGAAATATGAGCACAGCATGGCATCAAGAGGTTGTCAAAAAGTGAGCGTTAAGAGCACCGAGTGTATCAAACCATCCAAAAAGGAGAAAACTGCTCCTCCTGGAAAACCCGGCGACAAGGTATTCTACCAACCCTGTGCGTGCATATTTTTGTGTGTGTTTGGTTTACAGTTGAATGTTTGACCGATCAGTAGGATCTATTCCAATTTTGGCTGCATTGCTTTAATTTTTTGTCGTGTGTTTATTGAAAAACCACTGTACATCATTCAGCATGGTTAGACACACACTAACACTCATTTACACATATTCAAGCTGGAACCAGTGCGGCAGTCCTGCTCCACAAACCACACTCGTGCTGCCAGCTGACACGATAAATCATAGTTTGTGATTTTGTTATGTTATCATCGCTGCTGCTGATGATGATGAATTATCAGGGGATGCAGTTGAGCTTTGAGCTCAGTGGATACAGCTGCACTGGAGTCACAGCGAGCACCTAAATGACACAGAGAAATCAAAACGTAAAGAGACAGGACCAGAATTTATAACTGGATCTATTTGAAGATCAGCCGTGGGACATTCAGGCGTATGAAGAAAAGTGTGAACTTTACATTAAAACTCATTTCACTGGGAAGCCTAAAGGTGTCAGTTAATCTGTGAAAATGTATGATTGTGATATGAAAGTTTGGTGTCACTTTGTATTTTTCAGGTACACATATCCGCCATTAACTAGCTTTTTGTTAGCAAGCATTTTAGTAGCATTTCGGCTCTGCATTAGCACTTGTTCATGCCTTATTCTTGGGTTTAGGGTTATTATGGGTAAGGGTATTCAGGTTGTAATTCATGTCCAACAACTTCTTTACTTACTATCAGTAAGCAGTAATTAGATGGTTACTATGGGAAAAGTTAATTAGTAGCTAGTAGCTATAAAGTATGGTCATGCAGAACAAGCCATTAATGAGTGCTTTAAAATGACTAATAAAGAGCCAGTATGCTCCTAATATGCACAAGAAACTAGTTAGTGCTACATATGTGTACCTTAAAAATATACAGTGACACCAAACTTTCGTTTTGTTATCACACTTTTTCACAGTTTAATTAACACCTCAAGGCTTCCCATTGAAATCACAGTGTTGATGTAATTTTCACACTTTTCTAAATGCGCCTGTATGTCCCACGGCTAAACTTCAAATAGATAAAGATATAAATTCCAGTCCCGTTTCTTTAAATCTTGACTTCTCTGCATCACTCATAGAATTCAGATGTGAACTGTGGTCACCATTTTGTGACAAATCAAGTTGCAGCTGATATAATAGAATTTATTTGTTCACCCTCCTTCCTTCAGGCCAGCTCCAGTCCAGCTCCGCTCAAGCTCCTGGCCCTTCTCCTGGACTGGATACTCGATGGGCAGCCATTCTCATCAGCATCAGAAAACAAATGGAAAGACGGCGGCCAGTGTTTGCCTCCACAGATCGTACTCCACGAGAGATGCCTTAAGGTGGCATTTTCACTGTTGCTTCACTGCGATCTCTGGGTTTTATTGAAGCTGTATTTCAACAAAAGAGCAGCAGATCAAGACATGTTTTTATTGCGATCAACTTTGCGAATAAAGTGCTTTTGCTTCCTCAGGTGTTGCCGTTATTGGCAGATCAGCTTCATCACACTCCTCTGTCAGAACCTGACCTCCTCCTCAACCTCCTTCGCCTCATCCACTGGGCTTTGAGACTCATGGACAGCAGTACACAGGTAAGCTGGGCCTGTGCGCAGGTAAACCGCTGAGCTAAGGGTTGAAATGGTTTTCATTTTCAAAGGGCAGTGTGTGTGGTGTTCAGGAAATGTCCCTGTTAGCTTGACAGCCATTTCTTTTGTATGACTGTGCCAAGAAGTCATTTGTCGGCAGGTCTGTCTGTGGTCAGACAGCACTGTCGGTCCATCACTGTTCCATTTTCTAAAACCCTTCAGCGAGGCTGCACTATAAATGAGCCATCAGTCTATCATCAGTCAAAATAAACCAAAGTTATCCCTAATAAAAGTTATCTGTTCCCATCCAACACCATCCACCTTCTATGATAGATCATCTCTGCTGTCTAACAGCCCAGGGGAGTGAGATTATCATTCTCTGACAAAATGCTGTTAATTCTGGGGCCTGACCTTCCTCAGTTATTGGTGTTTAGCCCTGCGAGGGATGAGCGTTATTCTACAGAAAGCCGCTGTGTCGCTTCCACAACACTATGCTGCAGAAATCAAACACGACACACAGCTTTCCCTCAGAGCTACACATCAGAGAAGTACACATCCACTTCAAGCAGGGGATATCCACTTTATCGCTACATCTCCTCTCACAGCACGGCGGACTTTAATGTTTGGAGGTCCTGTCGAGTTCCATCTTGTGTTCAGATGAGAAGCGTGGTTATCTGAAGTCCCCTGCCTGTCTCTGTGTGTTGAGCAGAGGCTGGGCATTAAAACCGGCTGTCCCTGTCATTGTAGCTTTGCTAAGTATGTGTGTCCTGCTCTGTTACACGGCCATATGGCCACGAGCCCCCCGAGGGCCCCCCCATGACAACTACTGTACATCAGCTGTCTTCTGGTTGCGTTGGAGACGGGTGTGTTGCCGCATCCCACTTTGTAGGCTTATCTTATTGTGAAGGCCAGATATCATCCTCTACCCTCCAACCCTTACTTTTAGCTTATTGCCCAACCACCCATTTCAAAACATGAGCTATTCTCCAGCCCTCACCCACAGTCACTGGCCCCAAATTCTCTACCCACAACCTCCCACCGCTAAGCTTCAGTCCTCTTCCCCAGTCCCGCCGCAGGGTGCAAGCCCCCTGCCCGCATGTTTGTCACGGCATGTCATGTGTGCTCAGTGACATGCTTGATGCTCAACTGGAATCACATGCTGCCTTATTGCTGCAATATGTCTTCACTTTTAAGACCAAAAACCAACCGCTGTTGGGCCACAATGCATGAATGAAAGAGGGGAGATAACTTTAAATCTGGGGTCCCTATGGGGCTGATGGAGACTTTGTCGAGAGAGAATAGAAGACAGAGAGAGGGATGTAAAGTGAGTTTGAAAACCACCAACTCGTCACTGCTGCGGGAAGTCTTGGATAGCAGCTGTAGTTTACTGCACTGATTATTTGGATAAGTCAGAGAGAAGGCCTGCTGGGTCCCCGTCAGGCTGACCATGTATTTTCCACACTGGCATTTAATGGAGATATTGTATGCATATCATTCCTATTTCTTACAGTTGTATGACAGAAGTAACTGAGAGCAGGCACAGTCATGAATTTTGTGCCTTTGTGTGTATTTGCACAGCATGTAGCACTCTCTGCCACTCTGCGACGGATAGGAGAAGAAGTGTCAAAGCCCGCCGCGCAGT